>NW_026623652.1:285078-385319 GCF_030028575.1 Malurus melanocephalus | reverse complement strand
TTTTGTTTTGTTTTGTTTTGTTTTTCACTTCCCCATATTTATAATTATCTCCAGAAAATCTTCTTGTCCTCTCACTTGCCCAGGCTGGTTTTCAGCAGTGCTTAATGCTCAAAACCATCCCTCTCAATTGGCTAGTGGCAGCTCCTGCCTCACTGAGCCCAGCAGGATGGGGTTTAAGGGAGCACAAAATCTCCCACTGGAGCAGCTGCTGAGGGAGCACTGGGATGAAGGGGAGGTGCTGGAGGGGCAGGACCAGCCCTGCATGGCATGCCCACATCTTGCCTGGTTTCACCTCCACGCCCATCACATTGTGTTGCATCTTCACGCACTTGCTCTTGAAAGGTCTTTGCTTTTGGAATGAGAATTTCAGCAGTAAACATTTACGGGGTTATTTACAGCTCAATTTCCTGAGCATCCTACCAGAACACCAAGGGAATGCTGTGGTGTATTACCTGTTGAGTGTGGTCAACAGCAGAGAAATCTTCCTGGAGTTTTTAATGCATTTTGGACCTCTCTCCTTCCTCCCCAGCATGTGCATGCCTTACAGTACCAGTACCAGTGCATGCCTTACACACAGGAAAACTGAAGCTAGAAAATTACAGGAACCCAGAAAAGCAATGAAAAGAAATAAAAATGGACCTARAATCACAGAATTCTATGGAGTAACCAGTAATTTTTATAATTTTCAGGGCTCTTTTTTTTTAATTCATCCCAAAGGATCTGTACTTGAGATCTGCCAGCAGCCTGGGTAGATGGACAACTTGGCAGGGGAAAAAAGTTCCGTGCCACCACTGCTGGGTTCACTGAGAGATGCCAACAGGGCAGGCTCCTCATCCCACACCAGCAGCTGCTTTTTCTTGGACTGGATTTTGAATTTCTTTTTTATTACCCTCGAGTCTAGCACTTTTCAAGCAAGCCCCTCAAAATCCTTGAAACTTTGCTCTCATTTGAAAGCAGGAGAAGACTTACCCTCAGTTTATGTGAGTACAGAAACAAGGGAGCTCAAGGCAGTTCAGAAATGTGGATATGTTCTATGATCTCTGCCCCAGAATGGGCWGCTGAGTTTCCTGGAGTGCTTTGTTAATCTGAAGCCTAATTTGTTAAAGCTCAGCCTGTGGAGCTCCTGAACTGAAAGCATCCAGAACAGGGCAGAATGTACYGGTTATGTCACAGTAAAGATGGAGATAGCCTTCCAGGGAAGAGCTCTGAAGATTAATTCTCCAAAGCTGCAACACTACCATGGTGGTTTTGGGTTCCTCTAGGAGCCAGTTCCCCCAAAGCCACTGCAAYGACCCCAGGAAAAGGGGCTGATGCCCCATTGACACACAAGGCACAGAGCTGCCTGTCCAAAGCACAAGCGAGGTTTCTCAGACCTCAGTCCCAGTTGAAAAGAGGTTCTCTAGGTGGTGTGAAAGTCCCCCCAGATCCCGTGCCAGAGATATGGCTGGACTAGGTGAGTTTGCAAGGAAAACTCCTTGAGGCAGGATCCAAGCCCCAGGCTGGCTGCAGAGCAGCAGGACAGCCCTGTGCCAGCCCCACACGGTAGGCACAGCTCGGGGCTCGGCAGGGGTGGACACCAGGCACTGTCACAGCAGCCAAATCCATGAGATCTTCAGGCACCCTGCAGCTGCAGCTGCCTGGGCTCTGCTGGCCCTAGGGGAGCCGTGGTGACATTTGATGTCTGCGCCTGCTGCACACTGCCCAGAGCAGCACTGCTGACTTGTGAGCTTGGATTCTCTCTGAACCCACCTGGCTGCTCAGTCCAGCCACTGCTGCACCCAGTTCTTCCCAGGCTGTGGCACAGAACCCCCGTGGTACCAGGAGATGTGCCAGCCCCTGCACACACGATCCACCACAGCCTGTCCAGCTGCTCTGCATGCACAGCACTGCTGCCATGCTCTGGAGATGGGCTGAGCACAGCCTGGGGGAGCCAGGAGCCAGGCCACACTCCATCCAGAGCCAGGCTCACTCTCCAGAGCCACCCTCACACACCATCCAGAGCCAGGCACACACTCCATCCAGAGCCAGGCTCACACTCCATCCAGAGCCAGGCTCACACACCATCCAGAGCCAGGCTCACACTCCATCCAGAGCCACACTCACACTCCAGAGCCAGGCTCAAACTCCAGAGCCAGGCTCACACTCCATCCGGAGCCAGGATCACTCTCCAGAGCCACACTCACACTCCATCCAGAGCCACACTCACACTCCATCCAGAGCCACACTCACACTCCATCCAGAGCCACACTCACACTCCATCCAGAGCCACACTCACTCTCCATCCAGAGCCACACTCACTCTCCATCCAGAGCCAGGCACACACTCCATCCAGAGCCAGGCTCACTCTCCAGAGCCACACTCACACTCCAGCCAGAGTCAGGCTCACACTCCAGAGCCAGGCTCACACTCCATCCAGAGCCACACTCACACTCCATCCAGAGTCAGGCTCACACTCCAGAGCCAGGCTCACACTCCATCCAGAGCCACACTCACACTCCATCCAGAACCAGGCTCACACTCCAGAGCCAGGCTCACACTCCATCCAGAACCAGGCTCTCACTCCAATCCCCTCCCAGCTGCGCCAGGACCACGCATGGCTGACAGTGATGGGTTTGCATCAGACTCTGCTCGCTGTGGATGCTGCCCACAGCTGTGGGATGTGACCTCTCCTCCCTGCACTGTCTGAGCTTGCTGGGCTCTGAGCGAGTGTGGACTTAGATAAACAAAACCAGACACGGGAGGAGAGGAACCTGTTTGAGATTTGAGATGACAATTCTGCCCTCAGTTACACTTTCRTGAACTAGAGCAGATTGGGTTAGTAACAAGATATAGACCTAATTCTGATTATTTTTACACCAGCAAAGCCAGTGACTGTGGGAGAAGGAGAAGTGCTTTACACTGGCACTGGTGCAACACCAACCACCGCTGCTGCTCCGTGCCCTGGGTATTTTCTCTGTGAGATGGTTACAAACGCTTGCGAGAGCTGAAAACAAAGACATGAAATACCAGCCTCGTGCAGACTTTAAAATGAAAAATAAAATGTCCAGGAAATCCCTGCAAGGTTTTGGACTGAACAGGAAGATACATTACAGAACTTTTTCAACCTTTTTTATTTTTTTTCAACTTCCAAGCAGCACAACGCCAAAATGCTAACAGGCAGGGCAAATTGAGCAAAAATAAAATATTCTGTGGACTGGGTTAGAAAGTAAGGCAGTGTTTATTATTTTATGCTTTACACTTTGGCCAGCATTTATCCCGAATGAAGGCAGCAAATGTTATTAGATTTCATGGAATGTAAATAAACAGTTATTGGTAAATACATTTTGGTGGTCTGCTTGTTACACTGCATGTCAAGAAAACTATAGGGAACTGGCAGGAGTTCAGACATCTTCAAGGAACACAGAAAACAGACATATTTTACTAATTATAGCTAACAAAAACACTCTGAGATTACAGTTAAATTACATTAAAACATAACTTGTTGGCAAAGGCTGTGAGCATAATGCTTTGCCTATATCTTTCTGTATAATGTTTCATCAGAGCAGGAACATCGGAAAACTCTGGCACAGTCCATGCCACTGCAACCTCCGGGGCTGGCCCAGCTGGGCACTCTGGTCCTGCAAGAGTTTCTGGAGGTCCAGTGGGGTTTCTAGTAGGGCCATGACCTGGATTTGTCTGCAGCAGGTATTGCAGAGGGGTGACCCCACATCTTCATCTTCACCTTCAGAGGTGGGAAGGGAAGGAAGAAGAGGCACCTGCTGAGCAGCCCTGGAGAGGGCTGGGTGGGCAGGAGCAGAGGGATTTGAAGGCTCCATGGCCAGAGCTCCAGAGGAGCAGGGGGAGGTGGGGGATCCATGGCTGGAGCTCCCAGCTGGAGCTTTTCTCCCCACACCACCGTGCCTGGAGGGACTGAGCCGCCTCCAGCCAAGTCCTGGCTGGTGCCAAGGCTGCCCCACAGCGATGCTCCTTCCACCTCTGGATCTGCTCTGCAACATCTGTGGGATGAGACAGACAGAAAGGATGCTCTAGTATGGAGCTTCTGTGGGCACAGGGAGGTGCTTTGGCTGTGTCAGAATGCAGGGACATCCAGCAGTTCTTTGCAAAGTTAAAATCAGAGACATGCCTTGACCCAAGGCAAGAATYCCCATTCAGTGGATTCCCATTTCAGTGAAAGCATTTCCCTCCTCAATGGAGGGGAACTGGGCCAGCTGTCCCCATGCTCATAATGCCCAGGCTCTGGCTGGGGTGCAGCTCTGGCAGCCCTGCTCCCACCTGGGGGAGGTTCTTGGCTGAGCACCCCCTCTGCTTCTCCCCAGCTCCCCTCTTCCACTGGACCTGACTCATGGCACTAGTGCTCCATCACCAATACAAACCATTTCTGCAGCAGCAGAGCACAGAAGGGAAGGGAGGTGTTTCTGGAGAAACCATTATGTTTTAATGATGTCCAGGGTGTTCAGGACAAATGAGCTGTTGTGAGTGCTGTTCCCCACTCACCTGCAGCACTGTGAGTGGCATACATGGAAATCAGCTGCAGGGATGCTTGCATTACACTGATATTCACTTTATTTTTGAAGCACAGTTTGCATGAAAATAATTCCGTTGAGATGCTCAGAAGCATTGCATGTAAGCAGCATTTGGGGCACAAAAACCCAGGTGCAGTATCTGTTGTGTTCTCTCATGTCTGCACATCAGGAGATGACATTKTTACTTTACAGAAAGTCTGTAAACTAGAAAAAATTCCTTCCTTCAGCTGGTGGGGTATTAACACTGAGTGGTCCCTGTCAGGGGGATGCAGYGGGGCTGGAGGCTCGGCTGGGCCACTATGATGGTCTATTTTAATTCAAGGTAAATCAAGGGGGTCATTTAATCTGACCCCAGTTTATGAGAGAGACACAAATTGTTTTGTCTGCMAAGTGAATGAAAGGGGAATATACAGGCTGATCTCCCCCGAATATTAATAACACTGCTGCCACTGTGCATGACTCCAGAAACACACAGTTCCCAGTGCTTGGGTTATTCTTGCATCCGTGCCCATATGTAAAGAAATCCTGTAATGAAATCATGCTTCATGATTRCCCCACGGTAATCTCTTCACTTGGACTGTCTTTATGTCACATTTATGGCCTGTTCTTTGCTGGGAAGGTTTTTACAGGGGATCTGAAGTTTAAAAGAAGACAGATGACAAGCTGTGATTGCGAGGAAGAGAGGCTCACCATATGGAAATAGAAAGCCCTGGCTCCCTCCCCTATCCCTCCTCCCCCCTCCCCTGCCGAGTTTCTCTACTTCACATGATGCTATTGGGATTTGAAGATCAGAAAAAAAAAAAAAAAAAAAAAAAAAAAAAAAAAAAAAAAAAAAAAAAAAAAAAAAAAAAAAAAAAAAAAAAAAAAACCAAACCCAGTTTGGGCCTTTCCTCTCCATCCTTCCATGTGATCAGTAATTAAAAATCAAAGTGGGGAAAACAACCCTGCTGGAAGCTGGCATTTGGGATCCAGCTCAGTTGCCAACAGAAGGATATAATGCTCAGGCGACATGTCTGTGCCTTTGCATGCTATGGGGGCTCATGCATGAACTATTCATGGGGCATATTTATTGCATCATTTATTATTTACTGGGAAAAGCAAAAACACCATTCCTCAGACCAGTGCATGTCTCCAACACTGAACTCCTTGTCACCAAAAAGCCATGCAGTGTCCCCAAAACCAGGACAGCTGAACCCCCATCAGATTTTTTTTAGCCATTAACCTCTACAACCTAAATGTGTTGCAGCAACCCCTTAAAGCCTCAACAGTGAAAGAGAAACCATTTCAGGTGGAAAGAACTTGAGCTGTGGCCATTTTTGAGTTTATTTTGATGGGGCAGGTTTTAAAGGAGTTGGTGATGTGGCCAGAGTCACCCATTGAGGGTGCCCAGTACAGGTAAGGGCCAGAGCCCACCCCAGGGCAGGACGCACGCTGTGCTCCYAGGGGCACCCCCCTGTCCCTGGTTCAGCTCTCAGCCCTCCCACCTGCACCCCCTGGGAGCTACTGGTGAGTCTGCATTTTTGAAAAACCCCAAGCACACACAGCAGGCCCTGTTGCAAAATTTGGCCCCATTTTCAACACTGGCCTTGCAAGCCTTGGGCTCAGCTGTTGGCCTYGGTGGCCAGAATTACAGAAGAAGCACTTGATGCCCTTAGTGCAGGTTTGGGCTATGGACATCCCATTTAGGCACCCATGTTTGAACATCGTTTTCCTGTAGCCAAAATAAATAACTGAATCAATGCTACACAGAGCTTAATCTAAACAGGCAATGGAGTCAAGCTCAGATAYTCCTTGTATTCCATCAGCAGGTCCTGGAGATGGCAAACTGAAGCCTGCTTTTATAATGTGCCAGCCCAGGGACCTGTTCCCAATTTGCAGATTTAGCCTATTGCATTCTAAAAGATGTTTAATATACTCGATGCCTGTTTGTGTTAATGTTTACCATTGAAGTTTTTCATTATTTGATCTTATATTTGGCCATAGCATTAAAATTCCATTGGACCGACTGAAATCTAGTGTCAAATCAAAGCCAAAGAAGCGTCTTTGTGATTGACTTTMAGCTCCCATCCAAGCACTTTAAAAAACAAGAATGAATTGTAGGTGTTTTCTTTGCAGCTTTTCTTCCTTTTGCCAGAGAAACAGTGAAAACTTTATTTATTACCTGGTTTTTTTTTTATGTGCACAGCTCTGGAAGAGCTGGRCTCAAAGCCATGGAGCATCAGGGCAGCACAAGCTGCTCTGCCAGGAGGGCACAGCTCCTGCTCTGCTGGGAGGGCACATGTCCATCCCTGCCAGGGGCAGGAGGGAGTGAGGATGTCTGACAGCTCCCCTGAGCCCTTCCCCAGGCCCCATCATTTGGGATAACAGCATTTGGGATAACAGCCTTCATACCTAGAACCAGTGCACCTGGAGCACAGCTGAGGGACTGCACCAGTTCTGCTGCTTGTAAATGGCCTGCTGTTATTTGGGTCAGAATCAGAAAATCCMTTAAAGACCTTCCCATCCACCTCTGCCATGGGCAGGGAAACCTTCCCCTGTGCCAGGGTGCTCCAAGTCTCAGTGTCCAGCCTGGCCTTGGACACTGCCAGGGATCCAGGGGCAGCCACAGCTTCTCTGGGCACCCTGTGCCAGGGCCTCCCCACCSTCACATGGTCAACCTCTGAAGCCCAAAGGAAAATCCATTTTCAATTCCCAGAGCTGCCAGGAGGACAAGACTGTCCTGAGAAGCCTCCAGCCCTGATTCTCCAAACAGCTCCAGCACTGGCTGAATATGAAATACCTGCCCTGGGACATGCTTGAAACGAGGCACCTGAAAGAGCTCTGCACCCAAGGAGGAGCTCACCTGAGCTGGCTCTGCCCCTCCCTGCTGTTCTCCCTCTGCTCACAGACCGAGGGAAGGACTTTTCCATGGAAACTTGGGGATAAAGGATCAGCAGTCAATCCTCACACGCCCTGGGGAGCCACAAGCCTTTGGGGGATGCTGAAACCCTCGGCACTTGCAGAGTTGGAGCATGTAAACCCTCACAAAGGCCCTGGTGTGGCTCAGCAAGGCCACAGCAAAAATGAAGGGAGCGTTGCCTAAGTCCAGATGTTTCTGAATTCAAAGGAAAATATGATGGCCTGGATTAAAARTGGGAATCAGCATTTAAACATAAAGCTGGCTGGGTAGGTTTCAGGAACAGTCAGCAGATATTCTCCTGCTGATTTAAAAGGGCAGCTCTGTGAAAAGCCCCTTCTTCAGTCCACAAAAAAACTGCCGAAGTGGACAAGGATGTTAAAAACTGTGTCTCCTCTTCAGAATATTTCTTCCAAATTTTTAATCAAAATTAAGATAATTTGCATGTCAGTGAACTTTTTCTCTTTTTTTGCAGGGTGGTGTTTTTCGATTTGAATGCTAAAAATTTATTTCTGCACATGTCATCTCAGTACATATGAACATTCCTTTTGACGGTATTAATGGGCATATTTTGATTAATGAAGAGTTCCCACCTTGTTCCAAACTGGACTTCTTTCTGAAATGGTAAAAAAAAGGCCTGAAAAATTTTTTCAGCTTTAGTTAAATGCTGAAAAACCAAGAAAAAAAGATCCACCATATTASAGTGGAGTAAGAATTCTATACTTCTGTAAGCAACAGATTGGAAAATCACACCCAGTCCTGGGGTTACTCACATGAAAATGTTCTCCTTTAAAGGTACACGAGAAGTTGGACATTTTGGGAAAATGAACCCACATTCCTAAGCGGTCCAAATGGCCTGAGGCCACTCAGATGGCCATTGTTAGGGTCAGATTGATATTTCAGCACTCAGCCTCTTAGCATGGCTTACTRGACTGTTTATATTTCTGCATATAGATCTGTTTATCCTGAATGGCATCATCTTAATACATCATTGATCTGATTTCCTAAAAGCCTCTGAAGTTCTGGTTGAGATGTTTCACACTACGCATGCAAAAGTGAAGAAATCTGATTTTCTCCTAGCACTAGCATTAATTATAATGAGCAGGTTAGGGTCATCCAATATCAGCATCCAATTTTTTACATTTCTGCTAAAATATWCGATCCAAAGGGAGGAATAGGTTAAGGTTTACTTTGCAACTCTTGCCGCTGCTGGCTGTGTGCAGCAAAAAATCTGTTAATATTTAAAAATTCAGTAAATTGCTCTCTTTAGGAAAAAAAAAATCTTTGATGCCAGACTTAATGCGGGTGTAGAGCTGCTGATGCTGTTGCTCAGTGACAAACTGCTCCTCTGACCATCACTGCTGTCACYTCCTTTTTACAGGGATCTCCTTTACAGCCCCTCCTGCCTAGAGCTGAGCCCCTACTTGTGGTGTCACCCCCTGGCCCTGAGTGTCAGCCCCTGGTTGAGCTGGCGCCATCCCCTGGTTTAGGTGACGCCATCACTTGGTTGAGCTGGTGCCATCCCCTGGTTCATCTGGTGCCATCCCCTGGTTCAGCTCATGACCACTCACAGTCAGGTCTGTTTGAAACCATGGGTCACCCTTTTGCTCTTGTGCTCCTTATTTGTTTCTTTGGTTTCCAGGCCAGCAGACCCTGTCCTGTAGAACAAGGCAAGGACTTGCCTGAAAGGACAAGCTGACATCACAGACTATGCCCTTCCCATCAGACTCAGGAAAAACGGAGCCATGGGAAGAGCATTTGGAGCAACAAGATGTTGCACCGTGCCAACACAAATCCCTTTTGTAAAAGCAAGGGCTGCAGGGGATRGGGAAAGAAGACTTTTTTAGTTCCAGCGAACAGCCTTGGCCACCASAAACTGTGCCACCTTCTGAATCCCAAGCTGGAAAGTCCATCCCCCACTCRGGTCTGACCCCAGGGCTGCTCCCTGCTTGATACAGGCAAGCAGAGAAGGGGACATGCAGCTTTACAGTAGCACAAACTTCCTCCTTCTCATGAAAAAAACTACTGACCTTACAGGGGCTTGAAGCAGCTTCCAGCTTAAGTCAATAAAATAAATCCCACACTCATTAAGGTTGGAAGAGACCTCCCAGACCATTGAATCCAAGCTGTTTCTGATGCCCACCTTGTCCCCAGCCCAGAGCACTCAGTGCCACCTCCAGCCCTTCCCTGGACACCTCCAGGGATTGGCACTCCAAACCTCCCTGGGCAGCCCCTGCCAAGGCCTGASCACCCTTTCCATGGGGAAATTCCTGCTGATGTCCCCCCTGCCCCTCCCCAGCCCAGCCTGAGGCCGTTCCCTCTCCTCCTGTCCCTGTTCCCTGGAGCAGAGGCCGACCCCCTCCGTTGTCCCTTCCCTTTAGGTACATGTAGGAAGTGCTGCTGTCTCCCCTGAGCCTCCTCTGAGAAAGGCTGAGGGGCTCAGACCTGACCATTCCAACAGCTGGGCCCAGCTCTTCTGCATAAATTGGATTGTTCCATTGGCTCCACAGAGCAAACCCATTTGTGATTAGCAGAGCATCACAATAACAGCACTTGCTGAGCTATCCCAGGTCGTGTCAGTGACGAATATGGCCTCCAGACACAGTTGTCACATCTGTCACTTCCAAATAAAAGGAGTTCGTTGTATCAATGAAATGGCATCCGAGKAAACCTAGAGTTAAGGCAATATGTTAAACATTAGCCACAATGCTCACAGGCCTAGGAAGGCCTGATAAGCCATGATTAAACTTAATTATGGATTATTTTATATTACCTACCTCCAAGCACTGGGGAAAATTGCTTCCTTTTAACTGCCTTGGCAGCTCTCTCTGACCATGCACATTCTGGGGGAGATTTTTCCRTGATTGATGTATTTGTTTACTGAGCTCCTTGCTCAAACACGGCCGATCCTCCCTTTAATCAGAGGTGTGAATACCTTAATAGTTGTCAGAGCCCACATTAACCTCTTGATTAAAAGACATCCCCACACTTACCATTAAAGAATACATGAAACAAATCAAATTTGTATTCTCAGTATAAACCTCAAAATGATCAAATAATAATTTGGTGTTCATGTACTTGGCTCATTGGTATTTCATCAAGTTGTATCTTACAAGTTAATTTTTTTTTCCTATTTTTCCCCTTTTACCAATGGAAGGGAAGGATTTTGGTGGGCTGGGTTMTTTTTTTTGCCTTTGCCTAAAGGCAAAATCTCCATGAACATAATTTTTCACTCAACTTCCTTTGACTGCTTATCTGCACTGGCTTTTACTCTCTTTGACTACAGCAATATTACCAATAAAATAAACATGTCAAAATTCAGAAGCACAAACAAGTTCMTCTGTGACGCTAATTTTGCCTGGCAAATAATTCTTCTTGTTTCTGTAAGGGCTTCAATTTCTTGTGAATTCAAAGCAAATTCATCTTAAATTTGATGCCTCAGTCTTATTTTTCTTTCCCAATCTCATTAGAGTAAAAATAGCAAGGATATCCATATGATTAAAGACTTCATGTGCAAGAAAGCAATCTGGTCATAGTGCTCCTTAGCTTTATGTACTTCTTTCTATTTGACAACATTAATTTGCCATCTGTCAGCTCAGTTACAGAGTTTACTGGCTGCTTGCTTGGCGTTCACCTCCCCCTTATTCGTTGTCAGCTGTTTTTAATAGTTTGGCCTCCTTGAGTGGGCCATTTATGCAGATTTGAAACAGGAGAAATCCTAAAAACTGACCATATGGGAACCCACTTTGTACTCCCCAGGCTGGCATAGCCCTGCACAGACCTCCTCCCCCATCTAGACACCCCCAGCACTTAAAAAATTCAATTTTTCCATACCTTCGCAGCACCTTCCATCTGGGGGACTCCAGATCATCCCACCAAGGATACAAACAAATGGATTTTTTTCTTGGGCAGATTTTGCTTTCCTGGGAGCTGCATTCAGCCCTGAACCAAATAAATGGAAGAGATTGTTAAGATCACAGAGGGAAATTGGCCAGTACAGAACAATCCTGGCCAGGCAACCACTAACACGACCCTCCACCTTCCAGGGGATTTGGGCTATGTCCTTCCCTGCCTGGTGCCATGGGCAGCACAAATAAGCACAGAACTGGTGCTCATCTTATACAGACATCTGCCATAAAGGCTATGGATAGATCCTTAATCCATTCTGCAATCTTTTGTGATAATTGTTGGAATTCTTCACAATGTTGCTTTTTCATCTAAAAGTCTTCATTTTAGGAAAAAAAATCAAGTTGCTCAGAGAAGTTGTGGATGCCCACCSCTGGAGGAGTTCAAGGCCTGGTYAGGAGAAGGTTCCCTGCCCATGGCTGGGGGCTGTAACCARATGATCTTTTATGGCCCTTCAAACCCAAACCATTCTGTGATGGTTCTATGAGAAAAACAAACTGGGAGATGATGGAGAGAACTGGGAGAGCCTGGTGTGTGACTGAAATGGACTGTGTTTTGGAGAGAAATGGGCACATCTAGTTCCCAGCTTCCATCTCCTACCAGACACTAAAAGCAGTGGCAGACTAACATCAGTTAGTATCCTTTGTAAAATACTTTTAATGTGATCATGCAAATACTTCAGCTCATCTGTAAGGTTTTTTTGTTATTAATATTTTCCATCTTCCTCAATCCACAACAGAGAGTGGAGCCCAGTGGGCAGTRACTCAGCCTTTGTGTGAACATCGTATTTCCCACTTGATGAAGCTGGGAAGGTAAAAACTGAACTCACTTCTTTTTTCTTGGAAAAGCCCTGGTGTTGGGGGCGGGAGGCTTTTAGAACAGAGCATGTGGGACAAGGGCCAGATGTGAGAGGTGAGTGTGGCTATCAGATTAACAGGATTCCATCAGTAGGGGCATTTTTTTCCAGATCTCAAATATTTAGACCTCCAAGACTCATATATGAAGTTAAGAGTTACACTTATGAGAGGAAACACATCCGTTTATAGATCTGAAATCACACCAATTTATTTGAATACGCAGAAAACAAATCTGTCCATTTCTTTCCATGTCATTTTTCTGCCATATGAAGAGATTCAGGATCCTTGTGGGCACTGAAGTGAACTTTTGTCCTGAGCAGAAAGCCAACATGAAGACTGGTTATTGCTTCATTCCAGAGGGAGAATTGAGCTGTGGGCAGCCAGTGCTCTGTCCACAGCTCCGTGGCTCGTTTGTGATGGGGAGTGTAAGCACTGTAAACACTGTCCTTTGTCCTCAGGGTGGCCCAAGCTCTTGCATCTCCACCCGACTTGTRAGAGGGGAACTGCTCTTGAAAGGGTTTTCATCCTCAGGAGCAACTAAATCACCTGCAAAGAAGTGAATTAAATGTTTTGTGTTAACATGAGGATTCCTTAGTTTGCTTTGCTTTTGTCCCATTTCAGGAAAAAGTCACATTATCAGGGCTCCTGACCAGTTTGCACTGGTGGTTTGCTGGCTTCTTTCCTGGCTGACTTTCCAAAACCTCGTTTTGAAGTGATTAAAGAAATAGGTAAATGCGTAAAACCTTTCCCACTGCAAAGCCAGTAGCAGCTGTAGCACAGGATCTCGGGTCTGTAAAGTATAATCACAAAGGGCCAGGATTTGTCTTCACACCCATGCAGGGAGGGCACAATGTGTGGGAGATGTTGATCTGGATGACCTTCACCTCTTTGAGCCTCTCTGCTAAGATCAGCCCAGCAATCTAGCAYAAGGTCTCAGCAGAGGTTTCTGACCTCAGAGGGCACATGGAGCTCAGTTCAGAGTGTTTTTGCTGGTTTGGTTCCACACTCTGGGCAGAAAAAGAGACACTGTTGGGGCAGGTCCTTGTCAAAGAATCCTGAAGAGAGCTGCTGGTGATGGGGACAGAAGGGTGACCCTCTCTGTGGCAGGTTGCTCAGTGGGCTGATCGCCATCAGGAGTTCAGGCATGGAAGCTGACAACACTTTACGTCAGGACTGGTATTTCCAGCAAAGATGGAGAAGGTTTCCCAGCTCTGCCAGCCCAAGCCCAGCACAAGAGCCATGAGAAGCTCACCCCAGTAAGGGAAGTGTGACTGTGAGCCAGAGCACCAGCCTGCTCCCCTGGTGGGAGCCCAGACAGATGTGTGCCTGCCTCTGGTGCTGGAGCAGCCCTGTAATTCMCAATAGGCTCCAGGCTGCTCTCATTTACTGGGGGTCAGTGCTCAGCTTGTTCACACCGAGTTCAAAGGCTGCCCTGRGCATCTCTGCAGGCGGGGCGGCCACTGGCCAGGCCCGGGCCAGCACCTGGCACCCCGCACTTGCCACCCATGGCTGTCCTGCACCAAGAGGTGGCTGGTGGGCAGCTGGCTGCTCAAACAGGCTCCCACATGGTCCATCCCACTCCTCCAGGCACCTGGCATACTCTGCTTTGCATCACCTCTCTGTAATACRTCTCCAGATACATCCAGACTGATGCAGGGAGCAAAAACGGAGCCCCACAGATACCAGCAGGATGTGACAACAAAGCTCATCCCATCATTACCTGCCAAAGACACAAACTTGGTACCAAAGGCAGCATTTCATAATTCTGAAATGGAATCCCCTCTCCAAACATTTCCAGTATCAGATGTGTTGGATTCCAGCATCCAAAYATTTAAGAGTATTTTTTGGGGCACCACTGGTCAAACCCTGCCTTGTATAGGCAATGTGCAGGTATAGATAACAGAAGTTAGAACAGCAAAACAAATCCATCAATCTTTTGACCCAAACAGAAGTAGTGGGAAAAAAAAGGAACATCAGCTTGATGTTGGCAAAAAGTGGCTGATATATTCAGTTTAAGGAAGCTGAGCCATTTGTATTTCTAATAAGGCCAGACAACCTTCAGGGTTCAGAGACTGGATTCATTTTAGAAGCTCATTCACTTGCACAGAGGTTTGATAAACCAACCACCTCCTTCTTCTCTCTGGGAAGACTCATTAGCTGCAGGGAGCTCAGTGTGAATGGGAGGTGTGTGTGTGTGTTTGAGCTATGGGTAATTACACCAGCACCTCCAGAAATAAATCACCAACCTGCTGTTGATATGACTGCAAACCTGGAACTGATCCTCATTTTGGGCTGGGAGAAGGTCTTCAGCAACACTCTATAAACTACAAAGGAAAGAAAAGGAAATCGACTTTAAAAGCACATTTTAATAATACTGAGGTGTTGACAAAACCCTCAAAGAGCAAAGGAGCTCCACATACAGGATGGGCTCAGTGCTTGGGAAAYGGCTCCTGACATCTGCTTGCAGTTTTGTTCGACAGGAATTCACTGACCAAGTGACTGCTGCTGTCCCCTGTGCCTGACARAGATACTGGGGTGGCACACAGGCTGCAGGGATGGATGAACTGGTGCTGGCTGCACCCCTGACTGTCCCCAGGGGAAGCAATGGCAGAGGCACGACCACCCTCACCCTCAGGGGCAGCTGCCGAGGTGGGGCTTCACTGCATCRTAAGGTGTAAGAGGGGAGCTCAGAGCTGCTGGGTTTCTTACCAAGGGATCCCAGAGGGATCAGGGGATCCCAGAGGGAACTGGAGCTGGGSTCCTGAGATGCCACGTGTGCCACAYGGAACCACGGGTGCCTGGAATGGAAAGGTGAGCACCAGCTGCAGATCTGCTGCAGACTTTGGTTCCTCCACGCTCAAATTGTACTGGCCTCATGGGGCATGCTCTGCACTGCTCTGTGCTGCATGCAGGACTGGTTACCCTGCAAATGCACAAGCCAGGCTCATGGTCACACTGCATGTCCCAAAACACACTCCAAGTCCCCTTCTACCTTTGAGCAGGCCTCTGACACCCAGATGTCTACAGAGGCAAGGCAGTGCCAGTTTTAACAGGGACATGATGATAATGGTGGGAAGGATGGACCCATGAAATTCCCCCTAGTTACACAAGAAAATTCAAAACTGGGAGGTTSAGGTTGTTATTCTCAGATCCTGGTTACATTAATTCAGTGTCCAGACAAGTTCTGAGCTAGCCACAGTGTTAGGAGCCCTGCTTTCTCAAAAACCTCCATTCTTTTTAGGGCTCTKTTCTCCTCCCTTGGACTAGGATGGTAGTTTGGGCTGTATTTCCAGTAGTGACTGTTCTGCACTGGACACTCAGTGTCTCAGCCAGCAGATCTGCAGTTTTTACAGAAGCCAGGCTGACAGTAATRTAAAATATTCCTCTTAATTTGGAGTTTGACCATGGTGCAGAGTGTGGTGTGGGTGCTCTGCTCTCTGCACAAGGCCTGCTCTTACACCCAGAGCATGGGGAGAGGCCTTGGGGGTCACAAAGTGAAAACCTGCGTAACACAATAAAAAAGCCACAGAAAAACTCAACACAGCAGGCCAGAATCATAGCCAGTGCTACCTCTTGACAAGTTTTGAGGTAATTGTACTGTTTGCAGCCAGCTAAGAATCACTCTCTGGTCTTTGCAGAGGCAGRGGCTTTAGAGGCACAAGAGAACCTCAGTCATTTCACAAAGAGGAGCTGCTGATCTGACCCTGAGCAGGGACGACGGGGAACCATGGCTGGGCCCTGCTCGGAGCCCTCCCTGCACACAGGGACAGCCAGGCCTGAGGGCCCCTCTGGGCTGGGGCTCCTCTGGAGGCTGAGCAGCCCCGGCTCCCTCAGCCTTTCCTGGGCACCGAGATGCTCCGGGCCCTTCCTCATCTGCGCAGCCTCCGCCGGCCCCGCTCCAGGAGCTCCAGGTCCCTGCTGTGCTCAGGAGCCCCGAGCTGGACACAGCACTGCAGAGGAGCCTCCCAGGGCTGCCACAGGGGCAGGATCCCCTCCCTGACCCGCTGGCAATGCTCTGCCCATGGCCCCAGGATCCATTGGCCTCCTTGGCCCCAGGACACGCGGCTGGGCAGAGCTGTCCCCCAGGGCCCCCAGGTCCCTCTCTGCAGAGMTGCTCCAGCAGCTCCCMCCAKCCTGTGCTGGTGAAGTGKAATTTTGTGTGGGTGAAGAACATTTCTGTGGTGGTACTGCCTTCATGGTTTGTAGCTGTAAACTTTTTGGCAACCAAATGCACCGATCCCTTAAATGTCCATGGTTCAGTGAAAGACATCAGCAATGTTTCCCACTTGTATATCCTGTGGAATACCACATGTGCCTCTGTTCCACTCTCTCCAGCTGTGATCCACCACTACAGGGCACCTTCCAGTCTCTCTCCCCACCTGGGTAACAGCCACACCACCAGGACCCACTTTGTTCTAACTACAGGGACATAAGAACTGCACTTATACTTTGGTCATGGCCTGCTACGTCAATCTGCTAAAAAGGAAATTAAAGCCATTTAAGTAACTGAGTCTTACAGATCTTCCTGGCCTGAATATGTGCTGCTGTCCTGGGTCACCTGCAGAGCCAAGTCGTGGCTGAGACTGCAGGACAGGGACAGCACAGTCCACCCTGCTGCTGTGCTCTGCTCCTCCCTGCCTGGTTTAACTCCCTTTCTCTCCCTCTCAGCTTTCCTTTCCTCAAACCCGTTGAAGCTTCCTTTCCCTTGTGGTTGGTTTTCAGATGCGCCATAGAAATGCACGTGCTGGGAATACTGCGGTTAAATATGGGAATGCAAACATTGTGGAAATAACTTGGCTTTTGTTTTTCTTTTCCTTCCCCTTTTTTCCTTTCTATAAACTAACTTTTCCACTTCTTCAGTCTGTTGGCACTTAGAACTCACTTGGCCTTTTAATAGAAACAAGGACTGGAGGGGGTCACAGGAATTATCTGTTCTGGGCAATAAGCAGAGACCGGTGCAGCTCTCCCCAGGGCTCCAGCAGGTAATTCCAGGTGTAGGGCCATGCCCATCCAGGCTTTCGGCTGTTGGGAGCTCTGTGGCTGTGATTCACAACTGTCCATCACCCATCTGGCACTGCCTCCACATCCTGTGTGTCCCCAGCCCCTGCCTGCCCACCCCTCTTCCCCACAACATTGTCCTCACTCATTCCTGACCTCTCCTGTGACTTTGAGCTGGCTCTTGTCCATGGGCCCTCCCACTGCTCTTCCTTCTCCAGCTCTGAGGTGACCATTAGCTCTGACAGCTGCCCACACCTTCTCCCCCGAGGTGCTCGCTGCTCTCCTGGCGTGCCTGAAGCTGTGAATGCCTTTGCATCCCAACAACCCAGCTGAGCCACCAGGGAGGGAGTCACTGCTGCATCCCCACAAAGGATGAGATCCCCCAGGATCATCCCAGGGAACCTCGACCCAGCCCACACCACACTGAGTRCTTACAGCACGAGGAGCAAATTCATGATACTCCATCCCTCAGTGACCTTCACTGTTGCACACTCTGTGCTTGCTGAAAAAAAACCCCATGAATACTTTACTAGCATTAGAATTTGGAGTTTTTCAGTGGTTCAGCACTGAAAAGACAAAAAGTGTTTTCTATTTCCAATCAATGGCTCCTGTTAGGTCATTATGAACCCATGCACCATCTTCAGCCCACCTCATCCTGCTTCTGTCTTCACACGTCAAGGGAAGGACAAATATTCCAGTCTTACCACATGGAGACCTGACTCAGAGAGTCCACAGGTGATGAGGGGCCTTGCAGGAGAGAATTTGCTTCTAAGGGCCAGGCCAACTCCCCAGCCATTTGCCTTCTCCCAAAATCTCATTCTTCCTCCTAGGAAACAACATTTTTCAGAACAGARTTTTTGCCTTTCTAGTAAAGAAAATGTACCTTTGGTTTTTTGTTTTTTAAAAAAAAAGACTCAGGCTGTGATATCATTTAAAAGAAAAAAAAAAAAGGTTTATTTTTTTATGATCTGGACCTTTTATCTCTTGAACATATTGGTTTGGTTGGACTATCCTAGAACCATCTATCAAAGACTGGTTTAGGTTGGAAGGGACCTTATAGACCTCAAAGCTCATCTCATTCCTCCCCCTGTCATGAGCAGGGATACYTTCCACTATCCCAGRCTGTTCCAAGCCCCAGTGTTCAACCTGGCCTTGGACACTGCCRGGGATCCAGGGCAGCCACMGCTTCTCTGGGCACCCTGTGCCAGGGCCTCCCCACCCTCCCAGGGAACAATTCCTTCCYAATMTCCCAYCCATCCCTGCCCTCTGGCACTGGGAAGCCATCGCCCCTTGTTGTGTTCCTCCATCCTTTGTCCCCAGTCCCTCTCCAGCTCTCCTGGAGCCCCTTTAGGCCCTGGAAGGGGCTCTGAGCTCTCCCCAGAATCTTTTCTACTCCAGGGGAACAGTCCCAGCTCTCCCAGCCTGGCTCTAGAGCAGAGGGGCTCCAGTTGCTCTTCAGTTTTTCACTCTTCATCCATGCCTTGGAGACATCTTTATGCTGTTCCTGCAGTGCTTTGGGCATTGATGGCTGTTCCAAAACTCTTCTTGAATGCAGAATAACACCAGGGTGATTTGAGCTCCTTTTCTCTGGCCTGTTGCAAAGTGCCTGGGGAAGTGCTGTTGTAGGCAGATCATAATTAATAATTATCATTATTTATAGTGGGGCCTGCAGAACAGAATTGAAAGTGTCATCAGATTTTACATCCAAAATATTGTCTCAGTCAGTCCTTTCTAATTCCCAGGCATTGCTGTGGGAAGATACAATTGCACATGTGAATACTTTCCCATGCCTCCTCTCCATGTGCTTATTTCCATGTGTAAAGCAGATGGGAAAGCTTGCAGGGCCTCGTTGGAAATGCAGTGTGTGTGTGTAAATTGTTGCTTGTCTACRTCTGTGTATCTAATTGCATGTGAAAATCACTACTTGAGTTGCATCAATGAAATACAACTTTTTGAAAATACAGCTTACATGTGTTTCTCATTCATTTYAGTGAGGCACAAGATGATCCAGTTGAAAAACAGTAGCTAAGACCAGATGTTCTTCTGTTCCTACAGCGTGAGAGAAGCAGCTCAGCCTTAAGAAACTCAAAGCTGCTTGTTCACCTTGTGATACTTGCAGTATCATGGGAGAGAAAGATCATCTCCTCCAGCAGCCTCCCTTGCCAAGGACCCAGTGCCAAAGGAAAATGGCAGGAGTTCACCTTTGCTTCCAGGAATTTGGAATCYAGCACAAAGGCTTCTTCAAGAGCTGATGAGCAATGTCTGGAAATGTGTTGTGGTCATTTAGTGGGTTTGGAGGCAACCAAGGGACACTCCTGGGGATGCTCCTGGCCAGCTAAGWCTGGACATATGGCAAAGGTTTAATAAAATATATGATGGGAAGGGTAACTTATGCAGCTTTGCCAAAATGTCATTTTTAAACTATGTGCCTAATTTCTAAACAATTGAGTTTTAAAGATTTAGTAACTCRTTGAATTTTTCCACAGCTCTGTTGCTAATGTGGTCATATTTCCAAATTCAATGTACCTCTTAGTCCTCCACTTAAAACATGCACTTTTCATTTAGACCTGCAGGAAAAACAAAATCTGGATAACTTTCAAATAGTTTGCCAAGCTCAAAGAGACATCCCAGTCCTTTATGGGGTGCAGATAAAAGAGCTCACAGCCCCTGCTCTGCCAGGAAAAATGTTCACTTTCTGTGAAAAGCATTAAGAAATCAAATGAAGAGCTTATTAAACTTTTAGATGCAAGAATTTGCAAATTGGACAACGATGCTTGTCTATGTCAGACCCTGGAGATGAGATGGAGCCTGTCATAAACTGCTGCTGGATGCATAATTAAGACTCCCCGTGCTCTCCTYCAGCTGTATTGAAGTAGGAGCTGGGGCTGAAAGCACTCTTTGTGAGGATAAGCTCCAAAGATTTATGTGCAAGAACCTTCTCTTTATTTACCAGCTTGCTGAGATGGACAAAGTGTTTGATACCTTGGAGTCTCCAGCCTGAGAGCCTGGCTTGGAGGAATATTTGTCAGTGATTGTCCATGCTTTGCTGTTTATTGTTCACTGCCCTGACCTGTGCATGTCCTCCTGTCCTCTTGAGGAAGGACCTGAAGGGAAAGAATCTGCCCCACAATCTCTTCCCTTCCACCTCTTCCAAAACCTTCAGGTAAACCCATTCCCTTSCAAGACAGATAAACCTAATCCTTTGCTTTTCAGCAGCAGTGACATTTCAGTTATTCCAAGGCATTAGTTATCCTTCTGAAGGGAGGGTTTTGGGCTGGCAGAAGTGCTCTCTGCCCACTGCAGGTGCTGGCAATGCAGCAGGAGTCAGGACTATCAAAAACACTTATTCTGCCCATCAGCTCTGGGTTACCTCCACAAACAGACCCCGGGCCATGAAGGGAAGTCAGGTCATGGCTCTGCTTATCAACCCCATGGACCTGTACTGCTGCTGCTGATAAACCACAAGCAACTGTGGCTTGCAGAGCCCACTCTGAGCTCYAACAGCTACAAAAAGCTTTTCACTTCCTACTACCAAATTTACTGCATTTGGTCTATGAATGCAGCCAGGGCAGAACCTCAGTTTATAAATGCAAATATGTAAATGGGGCTGCTGCAAGTTAGGGTGGGTGTGACCCCATGTTTACACTGAAAGATGCAGCAGAAATCTGCCAATTTCCCCGGGACCTCAGCGAGAAAAGCAGTTTCTACTTTTGCCTTGCTTAGACAAATACAAAGCATGCACGGCTAAATGATATTAAAAATAAATATATATTTTGCTTCTGAAATGACCAGATTCAATTATGAGTAAAGATTTATGTGATCATTTGTATGGTTTGTCCTCCAAGGAAGGTGCACGGGTACAAGACTGAAACCACTTACCTGGAATATACTGCTGGGATACTGCCTGCTTTATTCCTCCTGCCTCCTGGCAAGGTTGTATCCAACTTACTGATGAATTCTGTTCTAAATACAATTTAAACAGAGGATTTAAAATATTTTAAAATCTTACCTGCATAYTTGGGCAAATATTTTTGCTCCTGTATTCATTTTTACCTCATATACAGGCAGTGAGACTTGGAGTGAGTAAGATTTTAAAATGTTTGATTAGACCAGCGGGGATCTCAAACCCTAAAACATCACAGGTCAAGCTGCTCCATTCATACCAAGGTTCTGCATCTGTAGGGTCACTGGGGCTCCTCTCAGCCTGTTGGGCCCTGCAGGATCACAGACAGCTCCCAGAGGCTCCTCAGGGCCAACTGTGCTTCTCCAGTGCTCCCATCCCTTACAGCCCTGCTTTGCRACAGGACTGGGGAGCAGAGTGCCACCTTTGCTGCAGGTGGCACATTCCTGCAGGTAGCCCTGAGCTCCTCAGCCTGCACCTCCCAGGCCAGGGGGAGAGTGGGGTCCCAGGGAAGAGGGCAGATCCCCCATGAAGGGGCTTCAATGTCACTCCTGGGTCTCTCTGATGCACCTCCGGGCATCCTCTGAGAGCACAGAAAAGATCTCAAGGCACTGTGSTCCCAAACTGCAGGCAGCAGTGGTTCAGTGTGGGCCCTGGGTGGTTTCCCTAATCCCCCATGCAGGAAACCTGGCTCCTGGGCCCAGCAGTATTCCCTGGATGAAGGAAAGTGTCCCTGACAGTATTCCCKGTTAAGCTTCTGTGTTTGTACCTCTCATCAGATTGTTTTGCCATGTATTTCTTGTCCCAGTTTTATGTGGCAGTTCAGATGATCTAAAATMATTTTTAAACATCCTGAGACATTTTCCATTTGCTATGGGTGACTCAGCAATCTCACAATGATGAGAAAAAACACCTCAAAAGCTCATTTTCTCCAGATGCCTACCTGGCTGACTCCATCTCTCTACTGCTTCCAGTGATGGAATGAGAACCTGATGATGCGATGTACCTCAAAGCATGGAATTAATTTCTTTCTGAGCAATTTCCTAAGACTCAGCAGTCTTCAACCAAGTAGACTCTGGCAGAATGGTGGTCAGAATCTCCCTCCACTCATTCAGAACATGCTATTGCTGGTGTGGGAAGTAGATCCGGCCGACCAGCACTGCCTGTTTCCAAGGAAAACATTCACTTTACTGTATCTGGTGTTTTGAAATGTAATGAAAATAAATTATTTATTATTATGACTTTTGGGTTGACCCTGTTTATATGGGCTTGCATCTGTCTGATCTGAAGACTGAGTCACTGACTGACAGACACCCTCTTGGCTGGTCCTGTTACTTACATTATGCCCATACCGTTCCAACAGCTTAAATAAAAATAGCAAGCTTGAAACTGCTCCTCTGTTGGCATTTCTTCATAGAGACAAGATGTTTCTTAAAGAAACATCAAATCACTCTTAAAGAGGACAGACRAGCAGGGTAAAATGGCAGAATTAATGGTGAGCCTCCCTGTCTGTGGATTCCCAGTGCAGCTTGAGCCCCCTCAGCTGCTGTGTTGGGCGCCAAGGGAATCACTGAGGAGCTTTGGGCATGTGAGCAGCTCCAGAACTTCCCAAAAAATATCAGGCAAAGACAGCTAAAAACCTGCTCCAGTCCAAAACCTGCAGCCCTTCTGTCCCTCCCAACACTTCCACATCTGGCAGCCGGGGCAAACTCAGAAGCAGCATTTCCACTGACACCAAGTTAATTCTTTCTCCTCCTTTTCACTTTGCATCCCCTCAGAGCAGAGAAGACTGACGTGAGAGCTGCAGAGAAGCCTCTTGGAGAGGGAGCACRAGGGAGGGGTGGGGCTGCAGCAGAGCTCTCCCATCCCTGTGGCAAGGATGCCATATGACACGGAACTGGGGAAMTGGGACTCAGTTGGAATGTATTTTCTTCACTCTTCCATCCAGCAAGGTGCAAATATCTCATCTCTCAGGGCAGAATAAAAGGAGTCCAGGCTGAATTTAAATAGCCTTGCAGACATTTAAGGCTTTGTACCTTCTGTGCCATTTTCTGRTTTCCTGACTTTTCATTAGTTTGTAACCTTTAAAACTACATTTCCTGAATTTATTTTTCATCTCATCATTGCATCACCAACATTACTTGAAATAACTTGACACCTATGCAGGGCCTCAGGTGTGAGTTTAAAAAGGACTACCTGGATGGGCAGAGAGAAAAAAGGGCCTGAGGTAACAGGTGGAATGTTGGCCCTCCTCATTTGCTGGATTAGGCAGGAACTGAGAGTGGCTGACAGYGAATGGTGCATCCTATAGACTAGCCAAAAGTCCTGGCACAACTGGCAGAGAGCATTTCCAGTGGCCTGGCCCCCAGATGAGTTCTCTGGGATATGCTGTGGCCACAAAAGCTGCTGATGGAGAAGCCAGGAGTAAGGGAGCACAGAGAGCCTTGGGCATTTTGAAGGTCAGAGGCAATTTCACTGCTGATCAGAGTTGTGGTGGTGAGGAGAATGGGCACCTCCTCATCCCTTCCTGGAGACTTCACCAAGATACTGGTGATGTCATGGGAAGGAAGGGATTGTCCTAGGACTCCAGGGAGCCTTTGACCTCTCCCAACTCTGCAAATGCTGCAATTCCTTACCTGGCCTTTGCAGAATACTGAGACCACAAAGAAMTGGTAACAGAAATTTCTGCTGCAATACCCACCTGAGTGTCTGCTAGGCAACAAGTAGAAAACAGAGCACAGTCATGTCTTACTACTGCTGGTTTGAATTGTTCAGCATTTTCATTCTAAATGGTCTGATCAGGATTAGGAGCCCAGATAAATCAGATGGTCTGTGGTGAACACTGAGACTGGTCTTTTGTCTCAGAAGAACTCTTAATTCAGTGAGTAGAACCACTGCTGGCCTGGATGTACAGGTGACCAGCCAGGGCTTTTCCACCTAATACTCATCTTAATGTGTCTGAAGTTTCTGAACACCATTTCTCCCTGCTTTCACAGATTATTTTTTAAAGAGAAGAAGCAATTCAGTAGAATCTGGATTTCTGCAACTGAGGAAAACAAGCAAAGATGAAGAGGATCCCACACCTTGGAGCTACAGCCGATGTCTCAGTGAGCACAATGTTCTCCACTGGAGAACATTGCAAGCATGGAAGAGAATGAGTAGGATGTGTGTTTGTGGTGGGGGAGGAATGCAAGCTATGCTCTGTGTGGATGGAACATGCTTGGTGCTGAAAGCTGTGGGACAAAAGAACCAAGGCACTTGTATTGGAAAGGAGGAGGAATGCTTGCAGTATTTTGTGTCCTCAAATGTGGGTGGAAAGGGGTGCAAGGAGGGAATGACATATCCTGAACATCTCTTTCTACATCTGCATCCTTCTAAACTCATTTTGGAGATGGTGCCTTCCTCCTTGTTCTCTGCCTTTGCTCTGCATGTAGCTCCTTCCCATTTCATAGGAAAAGGGCTTATTCTTCTGTGAAAGTGCCCTGCCCTCCCCAGAGTGCTGTGGTGTCCATGTGCACGTGTCAGGGCTGTGAAGATGGGGCACACATCTGCACATGGAAGCCAGGAGAGCTGGAGCAGCAGAAATCTCCCACCTTGGAACCAAACCTGCTGCTGGGGCCGCTTTGATTGTGCTCCGTGCCCGCTGAGTCCCTTCATGCYGGTTTGCTGCCTCTTTCATGGGATCACACAGAATCCCAGAGTGGGTGAGGCTGGAAGGGYCCCCAGGGCTCCTCTGGTGCCACCTCCCTGCTCCAGCAGGGCCATCCCAGAGCACAGGGCACAGCAGTGCCCACACAGCTCTGCAATAGCCCCAGGCAGGGACACTGCACAGCCTCTCTGCACAATCTGGGCACGGCTGGGCACTGCCCAGGGCACAAGTTCTGCCTCCTGTGCAGGGGGAGCTCCCTGGGCTCGCTCCCTGCCCGTCCCTGGGCTGCCATCGCTGGGTGCCCCCCGCAGCAGAGCCCGGGCCCTGCTCGGAGCCCTCCCTGCACACAGGGACAGCCAGGCCTGAGGGCCCCTCTGGGCTGGGGCTCCTCTGGAGGCTGAGCAGCCCCGGCTCCCTCAGCCTTTCCTGGGCACCGAGATGCTCCGGGCCCTTCCTCATCTGCGCAGCCTCCGCCGGCCCCGCTCCAGGAGCTCCAGGTCCCTGCTGTGCTCAGGAGCCCCGAGCTGGACACAGCACTGCAGAGGAGCCTCCCAGGGCTGCCCACAGGGGCAGGATCCCCTCCCTGACCCGCTGGCAATGCTCTGCCTCATGGCCCCAGGATCCCACTGGCTTTCCTTCCACAACTCAACCTGCCACTGTAGTCAGTGGGAATCTGGCCAAGTGRAGGAATTCAGGATGGACTCTTTAGGGGATGTGATTCTGGCAGCCCCATTCTTAACATCCCTCACAAATAAGTGATGTAGTAAGGTTGCAAACCGTGCTATTCTTACTTCTGTCAGCAAAAGAAATTTAATTGATTTATCAAGAAGCCAGGGCTAAAAGTCTCTCCAGAGGCAATGGAAATATATGCACTTTCACTGACCTCTGAAAAKACATGATATATGGGAATACCCACTTATTTACCCAAATTCCCACAAACTGACCTGAAAGATTAGCCCTTGATCTGTGGTGGCAAGGGACTCCACAGCAGTAAAGTCACTGAAGGAGAAAGAAGCAAAAACAGAATCAAAAGAAAAAGTATTCTTGAAAACCAAAAATGCATTGAAGGCATAGAAAGTCATTTTTCCTAAGCAGTGTAACAGAATCTGGCTTGGCAGTGCTGTAGGGCTGTGGATGGACACAGACTTGTCTTCAAATGAGTTTGGTTTGGCTGTTGGTAATTAGGAACTTGAAAGGAAATTTGGAAACACAGTAATAATTATTTCAGCTCAGAAATGCTACAGCTCACTAGACCTATAGCCACATTCCTGCTGTCTGTTCCCAGGGAACCTCCACGTACGCCCCTCCACGAAGAGCTGGGCTGGATGAAGTCAAACTCCACTTTGGAAAGTARTTTTTTACAGGATGGCTCCCACCCCTCCACGCTTTGCTGGGTATCTGGTTGCCAACTCTTTCTAATGGATCACAGAAACATTTCGACTTTAAGACGAATTCTTTTATGAAAAGCTCTATGTTGTCTCATGGTATTTCCAGCAAAATGGCAGACTGACTCTCAAGATATCCACTGAATAATTTAATACATTAGACTGGACAGTAGTAGCGTCTCCCTCCTGGAAAGACAAAGAATTTTGTTCATTCTGTGTGATTTGGACCTGAGATTCAGAGGGTGCAAATGAGATGCACACACCTGATTATCAGCCCCCACAGCAAATGCTAGTTCTTTAATATTCCTTCAAAAAAGACTTGATGAAATTTAACCTTCCTCCCTGCAGTCCCAGCACAGCCAGCTCCCCTGAATTAGTCAAGAAATATAAAGAAAATGAGCCATTTCAGATGTCAGATCCAAAATATATGCTACTCTACGTGTGAAAAAAAGCATTGGGAAAATAATATAGGTCACCATCAGTTTTAATGTGCGATGTTTGAGCTGATCTGGAATCTTGTATGCTCTGGGAATGGAGGAAATGTAAAGTGAAAGCCTGGAAATTATCGAAAGGAGACCAGAACAAAATCTGTAAAGTCATTTGTTTAAAGAGTAAAAAAATTTGGTCAGGCCCCATGGTGGCCCTRAACCAGGACCATGATGTTCTGTCATGCCCTAGAGTCTCATGAGAAGTCAGTCTTTGATCTCCTCATGGTATTTTAAGTAAAGAAATTGTAGAGTCCATCAGGATCAGGCCATGAGAGTTYGAAGCCACATTTGGATTTGGACTCTGTGGGTTTGGCTCAATCCKAGCCAGAAGTGAAAATGTGCTTGGTGGTCTGATCCAAGTCTCCAGCAAACAGGTGAGTTGGCTTTGTGCAAAACCACAGCATAATTCTGCATGATTGGCACCTTTCACTTAGAGAGGCCTGAGCTGCATTAGCCACCGACAAGGGAAACTGCCAAAGGCTGGGCGAGATTTGGAAAGAAGCTGGCTCTGTTCAAGGTGGAGGTTTWCTCATTTTCATGAAACCAAACCCACATTGGAATAGAAAATAAAAGAGGAGAATGCCATTTGTCTTAAAACAAACAAAAAAKTCCCCCTTAATGAGATAATTTTACAATAACTGATTATTTCAATGAACAAACAACACCAAGAAATATCCTGGAGTCAGAGGCGTGAACTTTTTGCTGGTAGGTCAGTGGTAACATATCTTGTTTGAACAACCTGACAAAGATCTGCTGAGCAATATCCACWGGGGCCAACAGTGCTTGGCTGTCTGTGCTGTGGTGGGGAGATGGATGTGGATTATGGGGTCATTGCTCCTCCACTCACACCAGCCAAGCAAAATGAAGCATGGCCAAGCTTTCTTCAGCTGATGGCAAGAGGGAAGCTGGTGGCTGCAAGGGCCTGCAAATGGCTGATCTGGATGGATTAGGAGATGGTTGCAGTAACAATGATCTGGATGGGTCTGTCCAGCAAGGCAGCCATCACAGCCCTGATCCAGCCCCTCCTTCCTCCCCAGTGGTTGTTTTCATGTGTGCTCTCCGTGCTGGGTTTTCATGGATGCTGCAGAAAATGACAGCAGTGTGCCCAGCCCCAGCAGTGTCAGGGGTGTCTGCACCACAGCATGCAGATGAACCCACATCAGCTGTGAGTGACCTCATCAGGGCACCTCTGGCTCAGAACTCGTTTTGCATAACCAGTTTCTAACATTATTTCTAATGTTGATAAGAGCATTAGCACTGTGGGAGAGCAGTGCTGTCTGAGGGCAGGGACCTGCTGATGGAAACACAGAACTCACCTGCCCTCAGAACCTGTGAAGTCCACAGCAAGGGGATATGGGGAGACAGGGCAGGCTGAGCACACAGAGATCACCTGGAGGTTTGCACCAGCTTAGGAAATCCTTGCTACTAACAAATCCAATTATTAGCAGAATATGAAGGGGAAAAGGAGAACAGAAATTACATCTTTTTTTTCTGTTTTGAAAGAGAGTTTTGCCTGACTGTCATTCTGAAACAGAGAATGGAAGTTTCACTGGATGCAGCTGGTACATGGTAATATTTATTGGCTAGGCTATGGAAAGGAGTTTCCTTGTGCATAGAAATCCAACCACATTTTTGAGGGGCAGTTCTTAATTTTATTCATTTCAGAAWCCAGGCCTACAGTGAATGAAGAGAAAGGTTAGATTATCAGGTCAGCATCAAATGTCTAGGACAAGACCCTGTTCTAGGTTGTGTTCTCCCTGCAAACCCACTGACAGAAAAGTTGTGTGAAGCAACACATTCACATTGGACGTGCCCAACATCTGTGAGCAAGGACAAGAGAAGGGCTGCCCAGCCCTGGCAAGACCCACTTGGAGTTGCAAGTGTAGATTCATTCAAAGGTCAGTAGAAAGCTTTTAAAGCAGTTAAGAACATCCCTACTTGAGTGTTGAGAAAGAGCTCATAAAAAGGTGAAGGAATTGAGGAAATATAAGACGGTCATCTTGGTCCAGGACCAGGAAGATGCAATGGCTGAGGGTGGCTTCCAGCTGTAACTGAAGGAGTGAAGGGATACAATGTGCACAGCTCAGTGATTACAGCATATTAACTCAGATTAATGTTATTTCCAGTTCCTAGGTGTTGGTCTGGCACTGTGAATRACCCAAGAGAGAAATCTTAACAATGTACTCAGAAACTGAAGGAAGCCACAAAAACGAGACTGATACTTCTCCATTTTTAGCACTGGCTGATGGCTGTTCCCAGTCCTGCTCTTTCTCTACTGCATCTTAGAAAATAGTTTAGAATTCATCAGATCTTGGACATCCAGCATGGGTACCATTCCAGCAAGTAGCCGTTTATTTTATAAGGGGATTTAAATATTGTAAAACTGAATAAAATGCAGGTGTTCCCATTACAGACCAGTGAGCCTCATGTAAACTCTACAAAGACGTGACTCGCAGATTAAAAGGACTTTGCACAGTTTGTTCTGCCCTGGTGGAGAGGTGGATTTTGGGATCAGCTTGGGAAGTATCTTCCTTTGTGCTGCRCAGCCCCAAATTCTACCCTCAGCTCTGATTGCAGACCAGAGAAATGTGCAGTGAGACAGCTGGTGGCCATATTGACATCTGCACGATTTTGTTGACTTGGAAATTTGACTGAATAAGTTCAGCACCAGATTGCCCAAACACAGATAATTCCCATCTAATGTCTGGAGCCTCCATGCTTCCTGAGAAGGATGGACACTACTCCCATGTGCTACTATTCAGATGACCCAGTCCAGGTTGCTGCCAAGGAATGATGGGATTAACCAAAGCATGAGCATAAATACATRTGAAAAACAGATTTTCACACTGGATTTTGGTAGCAAGGAAAGAATTCCAAATACCTCTTGGAAAGTTTCCCCAATCATCAAACTCAAATCTTCTTGTCCATACAAGATCAGCCTCCTTAAGAAGAGAGGTTCTATGGAAAGCCTTACCATGAGGTTTCAAGTCAATGAATGGAACTTCACCTGTGCCAGCTCATTGACCCTGGATTTACACCAGTAAAAATGAACAGATAGCCAAGGTAATAGTGATTAATTATTAAATATATAATCAGTGTAACCATGCCCTCTAGAGGACTAAGTTTACCTTCATAGCGACAGAACCAACCTTTGGGTGTGAACACTCTTAAAATCTGGGGAAAAGGCATCTTGGATGTTTGCGTTACTTCCACATCTGAATTTAGACATGAATCATGATTTCCTCAGTGGCACCGTACCCAACCAACCAACCCCCAAGATGGCACTCAGAGGTGAATTTTACCTTTTGCAGCCATCTGGTGTCTCTGCCAAACAATTCATTCAGCTAATTCCCATCCAGACATCAAAGGTGTGATCCAAGGTCTCAATCTCCACCAAAGGGAAGGTGGCTCGCTYGCTCACACACATTTGACTCAACACATTGAGTGTTAAATAAACATTGTTCATGTTCTTACCTCCTTCTTTTCCCCATGTTCCCTTTCTTTTCTTTTCTGCATTCACTGGCAATTTCCCCAGCTTTCCTTGGTCAGTGTGGTTGGCATTCCCAGTTGGCTTCAGCTGCAGAAATGAAAATGAGCTCCAGTTTGTGTGTGGTGGCTGAGAGGGCCCCGGTCAGACGGGGTGCTGGGGGCAGGACCAGCTGTGCCCATGGGGACCCAGCTGCACACGGTCCTGAAGGAGCCAACAAGTGCTTGGGGAGTTATTTTTTGGCCTGAAACATCCACATTTTGAGATCAGAATCCACTCCTGTGAGCGTGTGAGTCACAAACAAGCTGCTGTGTGCCAGCTACTTTGGAAAACACAATCTGGAAAGGAACAGGGGAAGGGTCAAAGATATGACGGGAAGCAATAGAAAGGAAAAYCTTCTCTATCAATCCAGCAGAGGTTTCTGGGCAGAACCAGCCCATGGATGCAGGGCTGCAGCGTGTCTGCTGTCCAGGCTGTTGAGGGACAAGCACACAACATGGTAGTCCTGCACTTGCTCTCTACCAGAGACCATTTTGACATCCTTCCCATGCACTTTAGCTTGTGTGCCAAGTCAGGCTGCTCCCCACGTTTTTAAGGGACAAAGGCAGTTGGAGTGCAGCTGCAATTCAGTAGTTACATTGAGTAAACCCAAAATAGTTAGGACATGGGATTTTCAGAGGCTGAACCATCAGCTTTGCTTTACTCATTGAGCCGTTGGGATGTGAGACACTAAATATGCTACAGCTGTCAGACGTTGGTTTTCAAACACACTCTGCAGATGTTTTCTTTTTCTCTCTTTTTTTTTTATTTAAATCCCACTTCATGGTATTCTTTTTTTTCCGGACTTTTCTCCCGGCCCAAGAATGTGCATTTTTTTCCCCCTGGTTACTTTGACTCTGCTGAGCTGGTTTCTCGCCTTGCTTTGGAAATGTTTAGGTGTCTTGGTGATGGAGAGGATGAATCAGTGAGCATCCAGCAGGTCTGGGAAAACCCCAGCAGACAGGAGCRTGTGGGGAGCAGAGAGGATGGCGGACACTTTGGAAACAGCTCCGCCTTGGAGGGTTCTATCATTTTCCCATTTCTCCCCAAATTTTCATTATCAGCTGATATTGCTGCCTTGAGCAGGTGCTGCCCTTTTTCTTTGTTCAGAGGGCYCAGATTAAAGGAAAACACTGAGAACATTTAGGGGCAGCTGAAGAACAATGTGCTTCAAACTTTCTGTCAGTGAGGAGCTCTTGGCCCCTTGGGGATAAGGATGATTTGCTGGGAAGGTGCAGATCTGGCCCCAGGCTTTAATTCATTCTCAGAAACACCAAGTGCCTCATTCTGGGATGATCCTGCTCTGCCCTTCACTGCTTGGTCACAGCCTGCTGTGGGTACAGTCATTGGCTTCAGCAGCAATAAACACACCTGAGAACAGGCAGAGTTTGGAGAGAGCTCATGAAGGGAGGAAACAGCCACCTGGGTCAAGCGAATCATGTAATATAAAGGATATTGAACATTTGGCACACACATATTGAATGAATGCAGAACAATGTAAGACCATGACCTGATCACTGGATTTTTCAGTTAAACTAGAGGATGTAATCTTTAGACACTCTCCCTATCAAATGTTGGGAGTAATATTCTAATATATTTGTTATTCTTTTTTTAAAGCCTTTTTCAGAGAAAAAAAAAGTGAACGAAGTATAACTTAGTGTTGCTGTTGGACAAACAGCAACACAAAAGAACAGACACAAAGACACACTGAAAAAAGAAAGAGAGAGAAAGCGAGTACTTTACTGTGGGACAAGCCTCTTGTATCCACTTTAGCAACCAGTGTATACATTTGTGTCAAACATACATTGGTTAAGAGACAGCTGTTTAATTAATAATCAGYATATGATTGGTAGGTTTGCAAAAGCTACAGTATTAGTAATGTTTATAATTGTCAGCCACCTGCRTTATCAATTCTACATTCCAATCTCTTTTTCTCAAAAATAGCCAAGGATGTGGTATTCCTCCTCCATGCAGGCTGTTAACACCCCCTTTTGTTTCCCAGGACTCAGTCACACACGATAATTGGCTGAATTTCAGATTCAGGACTTGCGGGGCCGCTTTTTTCCCCCACAACTTAGGTGTAAAACATTCCCCAGAATTAAAGATCCCGTGTCTTGGCCCTAGGGCAGGGWTGCACAGTGTTTGAAGGATTTGAGTCATCTCCCTGATTTCAGCCAGATTATTCATCTCAGCCTAAACTCAGCCATAAGTACCATGTGCCATCAGACGTTTTATTCCCACAGAGGAGCTGGTTCATGCKCAGATTTCCAAAGGATCTGTCCATTAAACCAATCTCCCACACCYGTACCTGGGCATTTGAAAAGTGTTGTGCTGTATAAAATGCAGGTAGACTTATTGCAGACAAGATTTTTTTCTCCTACAATCGGCTRAATCTGAATCAAATGCATGGGCATGTTGAAACAAGGGTGTAAAAGTTACATAAAGTGATAGTAGCACTGTTAGGGTTGGGTAATGTGCTAGACCTTCTTCTGAAAGAGGTWAATATTTTTTGAATTCTGCATGTTTGATACAGCTGCAGTGACTGACATTCTGGTTTTACTACATGACCAAATCACATTATAAATGAAATTTAAAGGTGGTTAACAAAATATTCTTTATGTCAAAGGGGTRAAATGTGGGTTCACCCTTTGAGAATGTAATTCTTTGATTCTATAGTGTCCCTTAAAGGCTAATCTGAGAGAAAATGAAATTAATTTCATGCTCGCCACCTTTAAATTGCAGGAGTGAAAACCTTTCAGGACTTGCCAATTACTAAGGAAACTTCATAGCTGGATTATTTGCAAATTGCACACCCTTTATTTTAACCACTAAAGGCAAACACATGGTTTTGATGGGTCGTAAAAGAACAGGTTGATTTTTCAGGATTGAAAGAAGCTGTAATTACTTCCCTTGTTTGGTGACTTCCTGATTTACTTAGGCTGTTACGGGTGATCCCATTCTGCCGAGGTAATTGGAGCTGCTGGAGTGCAGTCGATGACCTGAGGGAATGACCGGTGGTCTTTCAGTCTGGGTGATTCGCACCTAATGAGTGGAGTCCTGCTTCCCAGGAAACGAGGACACCATAACTGCCCTAAGTGCTCTGTGGGTGTGCTTTAAAAGCTTATGTTTCACAGTCCAAGCAAATTATGCCTCTGATTTTGTGAAACCAAACTAAGCCAGCTTCAGATACAGAGAAAATAAAGGTGTTTTCTTCAGACAGAAATAGAAGAAACAGATCTCACCAGGGAGGTGAGCCTCAGGTATTTCTCCAGACAACCAAAGGCTGCTATACCAACACGAGGTGACGAACAGTTCTCAAATCAGTTCTTTTCTGTAACATGATATACAATAAAACATGGTTTCAATGAGGGATTGCATGGCTGCAATGAGTGGCTTATTCTAGTAAGAGCTGAACTACCTACGAGTCAGAAATGAAACCACATCAGTTTTCAAAGGCCAGCACAGACTGGGAGAAAAGAAAGCTGCAAGCAGTTGTCCTCTCAAGGGGACCCCCTCAGCTGAGGTGCCTTCCTTCCCCAGCAGATGACACTGGCAGCCAGCCACCAGCTCAGCAGTGSTCCCCATTTTTCACATTTGGCAGTGCTTTGCTTTAGCTGTAACTGCTGCTTGTTTTGGGTTTTGCATGATTTTTCAGACATGTTGTATTACCTTTCTGTTCATAAGGATAACCTTGGATTTGCTGTGTGCTGTCTGAGGTTGAGATCCATGAGATCAACCTGTGGCTCCTGATCCAGGGTGTCCTGGATCTCAGGTCTTTTCAAACTCATGCTGTCTTGGCTTAGAGCTCAATGTTCCAAGCGAATTGATGGGAACAGGTAAAATTGGCCAACTCTGAGGATAAATATGTGTGTCCTGAATCAGACTTAGCTTTTCCTTTATGATCCAAAGATCGTCCAGTGGATTGATCCAGGTTTGAAATCTTGCAAGGGATGTGAGTACACAGAGAAGGTGCAGTGAGATAAATACCATTTACACCCTTGTGTAAATTCAGTTTACAGCTCTCCGTTACTCAGAGAACAAAGCTCACGTTCTTCTCCAGCGGAAAAGCAGTGAACAAAGACTGAGGAGTAGCTGAGATGTTGATGGTGAACAACTAAATTAATCACCCAGAAACCCAATAACAGTCTTATAATCTCTGCTAGAAGGTCACACATGAGGATGTGAATTTACAAGGACAGCCCAAAATCCAGGTCTCCAAGACACTCAGCATCGATGACCTGATGTTAAAACACCAACCAGGAAAGAGTTGCTCTATGGGATGTCTTCAAAATGGATGGAATTTGCCAGCACTTAAACAACCCAAATCTCACAGCAGAATTTCAGAGGTTGTGTCAAGGGATATCTCACTGCAAAGGACTGCAGACATTTACAGCTGACATTCACCAACACCTGCTGGCACGCACAGAAGGTCTCACATACAGTACCCAGATGTCCTGCATGGCTGGAAAAGGCACAGAGAGCACAGAATTCTCCAGAAGCCACCACAGAGGGCAATCCTTGGAGAGACAGGTGGTCAGTTCATCWTGGCAAAGGCTCACTCCCTCATCCTTTCTTTCTCAAAACTCAACTGAAAACCTAYTCAAAATACTAGAAAACCTGGACATTTCTTTAAAGCATGCTAACAGTTTGAGCCTTCCCAACCAACTCACATTTGCAGTGGCTGCYGCACAAACTGGATGCAAGATCATCCATTGTAACATTTTACGTTGACCCAGGCTGGGTGGGTGATCGAGGAGAGGCTTCATAGAGTGGGGAGCTCTAAGAGCCTTTGTTCAGCTGATCATTTGAACAACATCATCAATCTCTGTAATGTCAGTCTTAATTTCCCAGCTGTGCTAATGGATAGGAGTGAGGCAATGTGACAGTGTGTGYTTGGATGTTGTTACAGTTTTCAGAAATAAATAGAGATAGTTTGGCTGAAGCTTCTCTGAGGTAGATACACAACTGTCAGTTCATACAAAAATGGTCACCATTTCTTTGACAAAGCTAAAAGATCCTCTTAATGGAAACTTGAGCCAGTACTCAAGTGTTTGCAAAGGTAATGTGGGTGATGAAAAGAAAAATAAACCTGGGACACCTACAGGTGATATGAGTTTACAGAATCACAGAATCACAGAATTRTCATCATCATCATCAAGGACTTAAAGATGATCTGAAGAACAAATTCTTTTAATTCATGATGGATTCTGATATCCATAGATAKGCAAGGGAAAGCAGAGCAACTGCTGATGATACAGAAATAACATTTACAGAAGGCAGGAGTTAAAGCAGAAACCGGAACCTGAGAGGACACACACTCCTCTGAGCACATGCAGTGGGATGAAGGGGAAAACCTACAAAAGTGATCATGCACAGACAGAGAATAAATGGTAGTTTACAGTGCAGTGTATCATGGAAAAAAAATCCTGTCTATTAATTGGGGCAGATCAAATTTCTTTCTGTGAGGTAAAAAGGCACATCCAGATCACCCCCATCCCCATGGGACAGTCAGTGCCACCAGATCCCAATTCAGGATGCACTAGCAGGTAGAGGTGAGGCTGGCAGTGAAGGTGCCACCCACAGTCTCCAGCCTTTGAAAGCAGAAATGCCCACATCCAACACTGATCAAACTCTCCGACCTCATTGCACTCTATGCTCCCAGCCTGGCCAAGAGCTGAGGAAGCAGAGCTCTCCTGGTCTCTGGGATGAACCGTGGGACACCAGGGCTGTGTCCCAGCATCCTGCTGCCACTCCACCTGGAAAACACCTCCCACCTCCCCTGCCCAAGTCAAACAGCCTCATGGGAGAGCGATGTCCAAACTGAATCTGGGAAGTAATGAAACATCAGTCCCACGTGGGGGAGTTATTAGGGTTGGAAAAGACATCCAAGATCATCAAGTCCAACTGTTAACCCAGCACTGCCAAACCCACCCCTAAACCATGATCCCAGGTGCCATATTTATACAGCTTTTGAATCCCTCCAGGGATGGTGACTCCATTGCTGCCCTGGGCAGCCTGTGCCAGGGCTGGATAACCCTTTAGGTGAAGAACCTTCCCCTAATATTCAGTCTAAACCTGGACTGGTGTAACCTGAGGCTACTTCCTTCTGCCTTGTCTCCTGCTCTCTGGGAGCAGAGCCTGGCCCCCATCTAGCTGCCCACTCCTGGCAGGAAGTTGTGCAGAGTGGGAAGGTTCCCCTGGAGCCTACAGAGCCCACAGACATCCACTGCARCCCTGCAGGTCTGTGACTCATCCCACCATGTTTCCATAGGTAATCAGTGATCTTCAAGGATGAGATTTGGGATTCTCTTGTTTGGTTGCAGTAGAATCAACAGCCGAATTTATCAGCTCCCAGGGTGAGATGTGTCAAAAGCTACTGGAAAATCCATTTGGTCAGCAGCTATCTGGGATCTGTGTGGCCTTCAAGGAGACAACCATCACCAGCCAGGCCAACTGGGACTGAGGCTATGCCCAGAAGGGGCAGGGCATCAGCCAGGAATTACACAGCCTGAGCCCTCCAGGACAAACATGGGCTCGCCACAGAATCCTCCTCCCTTTCRCAAACCTCCCCGAAGGAGCAGGCACCACTGGCAGCATTCCTGGGGGAGCTCCCAAGCAAGGGAAYAGCTCTCTGCCTCTCTGCCCACCTCCCCTCCAAAACTATCTGACATGCCCAGAAAGCAGAGTATGGGAGATGATGATTAATAGCTTTGTTTACCTTTTCCTGATCTGTTATAACAGGCAAGGAGATAACATTCGTTGAAATACAGATCAGTCATAAAAATAAGCAACCAAAAATACAAGTAAAACAAAACAGTTTTCATGTCTTAACTTTCCAGATGTAAGTTTCTGACTTCCCACTTGGATTGTTATTATTATTATTACTACTGTTACAATAATAATAGGATTCCCAGTCATGGAGTGAGACTAGCACTCATGGAGAAGCACAGGACTGGAGAGCAGAGGTGAGTGCAGCCAGCCAGGGGAGCAGATGTTGCCTTGCCTGCTTTTTTCAGCATGCTGAGCTCTCATAACCACCACATCCACTGGGGAGCCTGGGCAAGGCCAGGCAGGCTGCAGGGAGACCACTGCACTGGAGCATTCCAAACTTTCCTGTAGCCACAGACTCTGAAAGCCTCAGCCACATGGAAAGGAGGAGGAAGAGGCTCAAACCTCTTAAGGAATGTCCCATCCCTGTATTGCTTTCCCTCCAAACACAGGTTTAAGCTGCAAAATCTGGAGCCAGGCTCAGGTGGTTTTGATGCTCAGCTTTTCCCCCAAAGCTGTGTCAGTTTAGATTTAGGAATTMGGCCTCTGCCAATGAGAAGGGCTTGCTGCGGCCTTTGGATCTAAATTTAACCCTTCCTAAACTTGTGTGGGAATGCTCCAACCCACTTCTATTTGTCTTGGGTAGGGGAGCCACTGTGATGCTCTGCAGTGGAACTTTCCACTAGCAACAACACRAGAGACAAAGAGCTCATGCTCTGACCTTTATGAAACTATTCCTTAACAAAATTCACTCAAGTAAAGAATCCACAGTCCTCTTTGGTTTTACTCATTTAATTGATACGGACATAAAATATTTTGCGTTGTTTTAATAATAGTTTGGTTTTCTGCTATTTAAAAAAAAAAAAAGTTCATTTCTCCGAACATATTTTTAGCAAAAATATTTTGTTTGAACTTTTTTCCTCTGCCTTCAAAGGCTGCTGCACAGTTCTGGGGTGCTAAATACTAAACKCACATTCTATCACTCCATCTCCTCCCATTTGGATGGTAATCACAGGATCTCTATGCCAAACTCTGGAAGATATTTTTTCCAGCAGCAGCATCTGGCTTCTTGGCAGACCCCGCCAGCAGTTGTGTTGGCAGCAGTGGGAGCTGCTTGAGTCTGTCATGTGTTTAGGCTGCTGCAGAGCTGTCTGAACCGCCTTGCTGCCTCAGACACTGTGTTCTCCTGCCTGCCATTCCCTCCTGATCCCTTTGCTCTCTCTGCTGTGCGTTGCTAGCGGAGCTCTGTGGATCCCGACAGGATCTCTGCAGAGTTTCTCTGATCAACAATAACAATGGATGTTTGTGGAGCTCTTTCCAGCGCACMAGAGCCAGCTCCTGTTCCTGCAGACAAGAACTGCTCCGGGACCTCTGCGGAGGGATTGATTTGCACTGGACTGTGGGAGCCTCAGGCCAGCAGGAGACCCTCGAGGACCAGGCCCTCTCCCTCTGTCCTGCCACATGTCGGGAGCTCCCTCAGTAACTCCTGACATGGGGAGAGTGATCCTCCAGGCTGCAAACTGACTCACAGAGCTCACTGGAGCAGTCCCTTCCTGCTGCCGGGTACCTTCAGGGCTGTGTTCTCACGAAGGCACACCAGCAGGGATCCCCCGCTCCTGCTCCCCARCCTGGCAGGGACAACCTGCAGCCTAATTTTTTTCAGGCTAAAGATAGATAGCAAAACACAGAGGAGTAAAGAACGGATTGATTTTCTGCAATGCARATACTCATCCATAATTCCTGTCTCTGGACAAGGATGTACGGGAATAAAGCCCCCTCTGTTTAGCTGTAACGGACCYGTTAAATCTGAATTTCTCTCTTGGTTTCACCCACTTAAAAACCCACCAGGGTGCTCATCCAGCTCTCCAGACTGTGTTTAAGTCCAAAACTTTGCTCTCCTGTTCCCTTTGGTGGAAACCATTGCTTTAAGCAACATATTTCTTCAGATATGTACTTTGCTTCCACAGGCTCAATATTTTATGGGAAGATGAAGAGTTTATTTTATGACATGATTGTTAAGGATTTCATTTTGAACCAAAATGCACTGAATGGAAATGCTGAAGCCCAGAATTCTACCTATGACTCAAAATGGCTTTGATTTAAGAGATCAGTATTTTGTTGAGGTCTTAATACTTTTTCCAGATTACTAGCCTTTTTTAGTTTTGGGAACACAGGTCCAGGAAGGCGCAAATTTGTTCAGAATAGAAGGATGGAAGGGTCAGGCTCTGTTATAAACATGAAAATATTATTATTATTATTATTATTATTAGTAGTAGTAGTAGTAGTAGTAGTAGTAGTAGTAGTAGTAGTAGTAGTAGTATTGTTGTTGTTGTTGTTGTTATAGTAATTGGTACAGTTTATGTGGACAGCTCTTGGTCAAGGCTACAGAAAGCTCTGGTGAGTCCTGATCTCACAGGATCTACTGTGTCTGGGTTGATGACTTCAGCTCTGAGGAGTGACGATGCTCTGTGACCAAGTGTGAGTTTCTAGGACAGGACAGAGTGCCACAAGCAACTGAGAGTTGTAATTTAGATATTTTTTCACAGTGTGATTTCTYGTCCAAGTTCTAATGAGGTACTGACCTCTGTAGAAACGTGCTCTTTAATGCATCTACAAGAAAGGYGGTTTTAAGTTGAAAGCAGCAATTCTGAGAGTTGGAGGTCACTGCACCCCAGTGACCATGTGGGTGTCTGCTACAGAAAATGCCGAGTGAAGATGAGTGAGCATTTCAAGACTTCATAGACCTAAGAAATTGAAATAAATAAAAATTGTTTCAGGAACTTGCTGAAAGCAGCAGAAAGATGGATCCTGCTTTGTGAGTGATCTCTCCTGCGTCACAGCCACTCTTGAGGTACAGAATCACACAGATGAAAACCAGCTTCTGTATATCAAAGGGTTTCTTCTCTTACAGGAGTCAAGAAGGCCTAGTTGTGCCTGGGATTGTTACTGCAGGTCTTTGTGGGGTATCCCAAGGACAGTTTTGCAGTGGGATTGAGCTACACTGGACACAGGTCTTGGTTCTGGAAAAAGTGACTTGCTGGATTTTGAGATATTTTGGTTTGGATGACACCTGTAAGTCACCCTCCAAATTTGCTGCTGTCAGTGGGCTCAGCACTGAAAGCCAGAGGCTCAAACCACCCCAAATCCCTGTGTAAATGGGAGCCAGGAGCTGGCCCAGCAAGGAAACCTCTGGATTCCATGGTGCCTGCAAGAAGTGGTCACTCGTGTGCGTGGGAGAAAAGAGACTCTGCCCAAAACCGTCTGCCAACAGGATGAAGCAGCCTCAGAGTGAGCAGCCCTCCCTGCCCAGGGTCCCACCCCACAGGAACTCACCCAGCCCCTCTCCCAGGCTGCCTCCCTGCCTGTGGGTCCCTGGAAAGCCACGGAAAGCCAGCGGGAAGGAAAGCCACCTGCCCAGACCTCATCACTGCACTATATCTGTAAGCCCTGCAATGCTAAGGTCTGTTGAGAGGCTGGAAGTAAGCAGTCAAAGCTGTGAGAGCATTGTCTGGTCAAGGATCATGCCAGGAGGATCTCTGGCWTCCTGCTCCTCAGGGAAACATTGTGGCCCAGCACGTGGTCAGCATATCTAGTCAGCGTATCCATCCCCGAGATCTTCCATAAAAGCAAAACAAAACCATGCTGCTCCACCCCCAARGCTGATTTCCATACAGAGACATTTGAAAAGCTTCTTGTGGTTTCACAGAGTGTTTAAGAAGAAAACAAAACAAAAGTTTGGGCATGACCTGCCTTGTTTATTTATGAAGTCTGAATTGGGAATTAATTTTGTTTCCCTTGCTTTTATATTCCCTTCTACATCTCTGTCATGACTGAGGGATTTATGTAACCATCTCCAAAAGATCCCAATCATATCAAATTCAGGAACGAGTCTGTTCTTGTTTATTTACCAGCTGAATTCRTCATCCCTAATTTCTCAGCACTTGCTATGACAATATCCAATGGTATMAATCTGGACGTTTCAGAATGTCTGAGTGAGAGCCCTGACTCAGACTCACTTCCAGGCAGTTTTGCTGACATATGGATTCAGAGAGACCTGATCAGGTTTCAGACTTTTTCAGTTCTTTCTCTAAGATCAACACACATGCCAGACATTTTGTGATTCACTCATCACTAATAAACAATCATTTCACTCTTGCAAAACCTCATTTGCCTGCTGTTCCCAGCCCCTATCAGAAACACTGCTTTAATAAACTCAACTCATGCATTCCGTCTGGATTCACAGGAGTTCCTCCAGGGGTGATTTTAGATCAATATATTTAATTTGTTTTGTGGGATAAAGGAACATTCCTTCCTCATATATGTGGTTTATTTGCGTCTATGCATTCTGCAAAGGAGAACATAAGTCATTTAAGGAGCCAGCTTAGGAAATGTAAGGAACCACATTAAGAATTTAGGGAGATGGATTACTTGGAGGCATTCCTTGRAGACCCAATGGAAGATATTTTGTTGAAAACCTTTATGAAGAACTAGCCCATGAAGCTTCTCAATGTATTCCCAGAAATTCCAGAAATGTTTAATCAGATATTTAGAATTTCCAATATTAACCAGAACTGTTGCCAGTGGAAAGTTGGACTTCTAGCACAAGATTTTTGAGTTATTAAGACAGATTTGCTTGTTGTTAAAAGGTGTTACTTCCCGGAATTCTACTGYTGGAAGGGCTGGAGAAGGAACCGTTCATGGCAGTTGTGGATTTTATAAATATCCAGTAATTTATAAGCAAAATGCCAAAATGTACATTTCTGTTTTACTCGACCAAAGGAAAGTTGAGATTCTAAAGGAACCCGAGGCATCCATGTGATTCCCATTGAGTCAGAACATTTCTGGTACATGTGTCTCCAAAGATCTTCTGGAAATGCCAGTTTGAATCTCAGCATTTGGAAGGTGTTCAGTGGAGCAACCGGGTCTAGTGCAATCCATCTGATCAGAGCTGTAGAAGAATGAACACTTTCAACTGCCTTTTATCCATGAGAGTAAAGCAAGGTCAGCTSTTCCCAAGAGCTGCTCAATCACCCTCAGGATCAGAAGTTTGGACAAGAAATGGCTTTTGCAGTATGGGTCAGACCTGGGCAGGAGAAGGGCAGAGAACCCAAGTGAAATCCTCACTCTGCTGACTTGAATCAGTAACCTCCTGTGCCCTCAGCTGCACAAAGGTTTTGTGCCATATCTGTGTATTTCCTAAGCTCAGGAAGTGTCCAGCATCCCTTCATGCAGGTGACACAGGTTTGAGGCTAAACTTTGCTTATTTATCTGGGCAAGTTCCCTCTTCACWCAGTCAGTGCTTTCAGTCACCATCCAGTCTTTGCAAACTGAGGGAAAAACCTTCCTAAGGATCCCACCATCTTTGTAATTCAGTGGGCCTGAATATTTCTGGCAATGCAGCTTTCCAAATGTRCACCCTGAGATGCTCAGAGCAACAAATCCAACACAGGATTGGGCCAGGAGGGCATTCACCACCTATATATACAAGCAATGTGCCTGACCACTCTCTCTCCCCTGCAGCTGTGGACAATCAGGGTTTTACAGATTTGTTCTGGAGATGCATCGAGATATCAAACAGACCCTGACTGAGGGATCAGACAATGCCRGAAGGATGTTGGACAACAAAAAAGGCATGAGTAGACAGCACTGAAAGCTAGCATGCCTGCCCATCTGGGACAGCCTTTCAGTTTTGTCCAAATCTTCTTCTGCCTGCCAGTCACTCTGGGCCATCCCAGGCCCCACGCTGAAGTCAGCAGCCCTGCAGTGTGTGGCCACAGTGACAAACATGCAGCAAAAGGTGACATACGGCACTGATGTAGAGAAGGCAGTTGTTCCCTGCAGGGGAAAGGTCTGCAGCTTTTGCAGAAGCACATGGACGTCTATGTAGAAATGAAGATTTCTTTTTAAAAAATAAGGTAGCTGAAAGTAGGAAAAAGTATTCTTGCAGTAACCTGTTCACAGGCACTGGCTAATTTAGCATTAAATCCCATACTCTCCCTGGCAGTGCTGCAGAGGAAGGTATTTCCTGAACAGCTCGTTTCAAATTTCATTCATGGGTACTGTCTAAAATTAAGTCCACCACTTTCATTCAGATCCAAATCCCTTGCCTAGTGCAACATTTTTTAGAAACAGAAACTCAGCTAAATGTGCTCCATCATCTGCCCTATTCCCCGAAGCTGGCAGAGAGCTGCATCTCCTGCCCAGGGATCTCTGAGGGCTGGGCTGGCAGCAGAGGCTCATTAACCTGTGCCTAAATGCAAACGACCTGCTTTTATGGGTGATCCTAAACTCCTAAGAGAAACAAGCCCTCCCTTTGACTTGGGACAAGCAGATCCTGTGTTTTGGAGATGGAGATAAACAAAGCCTGGTGACCAAAGTCTGACCTGTGCTGGGCTGGGGTGGTGGTAGAGCTCTGAAATGTGGCCAGAGGATGCTCTTGCCTTGGTCCCACAGAGCTGAGAGCCTTGGGAAGCACCGAACTGCACATCCCACACTGTCTTACCACAGAGGATCTGCATTTCTRGTTGGGGCAAAATCCCTGAGAGGGAAGACTCAACACACCAATACTCTCACAATACMCTCACAGCAGCCCAGATTTATTTTGACCCCAGCTCAGTAACTCCATCCATGGCCTTTGTGCTCAGAGATGATTTTCATTTTGGAGTCTCTCCCCTGGATGTGAGTGGCAGCATGCCCTGGGCACTGTCCCCTTCCCACACTGAGGCAGGTCAGCACTGGTGACCCCGATGGCTGCAGCCACCTCCGGTGAACTGGACACCCCAGTGCAGCCTCTGCCAGCAGGTCTSCCTGACCCAGCTGGGCTCTTCCCATGTGCCAAAGCACAGAAAGGAAGAGCTCAGATCTGGATCCTTATAAGCTGTCCTGGTGCTCCCAGAGGGTGAAGGCCCCGTGCTCCATTGGCGCTGGGCTTTGGCAGGTCCTGCGCTGTGTCCCCAGCACGGGTGTGGGACCATGGTGGAACCCAGCCACAGCAGGTGGGTGTTACAGCATGCCCAGAACCACAATAAGAACACCAGAAATGCAAAAAAAATAACCCTGGGATGTTCCAGCCCCCCACCCAGGCCAGCTGGGCCCTGACTCAGGCAGCTGGCGTGCACTGAGGGACAAACGTGCTCTGAGGCCAGACACGGCCACAGCAGCAGGAGGCACAAACTGCTGGCAACCAAACAGAAAACAGACACTTTTTTTGGCAAAATCCAAGAGAGAGAGAAAGCTGCCCATTTTTAGCACTTGTTAATTGTTTTAAAATCCATCTGACAACAGCTGCTAAATAATTTAGCATTTTGACCCATATGTCTGAAGCAATAAATAACAATAAATAAATGCTGCCTGGGAGGGGAATGGTGGCTGGGAGCACCAGCATTCCAGTGAACGCTCTGCACCACCCACAGCTCCTGGCAGGGCTGAGACAACACTGAGGGAAAGGCCCTCCTTGGTGCCAGGACTGGACTCTCCTGCTCTGTCCCTTGCCACCGAAGTGAGGAACTGTCAGCCAGGTCAGCTGCTGAGGCCCTTCCATGATCATGGAGACTGTCCCACCTCCTGTGGGCACCCCTGAGGATGGCACTTCTGCCKGTGGACACACGGGCTTTACAGATACGAGAGGGAGCCAAGATTATTAGCACAGATCAGAAGATTAATTTCAAGTGGACAAAGTCATTGGAGGTTTCTGACCTGAATATCAGGTCAAAGTCCTTGATACCAGCTCTAAAGCACTCAGCAGTGGGACGTTCCTGGGGAAATCCCAGGGCCCTGCCGGACAGAGCACACGAGGATAAGACGTCAGGAACTCTTGCTGTTTTTACACTCAAGACCTTCCAAACCACGGAGCTGGGAAGGTGCAGCCGCGGCGGGGCTGGCCCCGGGAGCTTCGTCGTGCGTCACACAACGACTCCTGCCYTGGCTTTGTGGGGCTATTCAGGCACCAATTGGACACAGTCGAGCGTCTGCTTTGTGGGGAATGTGTTTCTCTTGCATTTAACTTGAGATTTGAAAAGCCTTCGCCTCCCTCCTCCCTTCCTCCTGGAGGCTCATGAATCACAGAGCCGCCAGACGAATGAGTCACCCAGCCAGTTCTTGGTCAAGCGTGCCAGTCTGGGAGGCTCTTCTGGGATCAAACGGGAGCGAGCCGGCTTTGTTGGTGATTGGCCATGCGTTGAGTCGCAGAAACCGCTCCGAGGGGTCATCCCCATCTTCTTTGTGAATTGTTTCTGTCAGGTTGTAATTGCTCTTTTGTCAGGAAAACTTGTGAACGCAGAAAGGGAGGGCGGCTGCGGAGAGGCTGGGGGTTTCTGAGGAAGAGCAGCTTCCCAGGATGGTGCTGGCAGCCGGGGGAATTGTTCTCCCGAGTCTCAGTTCATTGAGCTTGAACTTCCAAGCTGCCCCGGCGCATCCCTCGCGCCTGTGAAGCGGCCGGAGAGCTCGGCTCACTGCACGGGGAGGGTCCTGCCCGGCTTCCCAAGGCTCCCCCCGGGCCCCAGCAGCTCCCCGGCACTGCAGGTGCCCCAGCCCGCCACTGAAACCCACAATTAAGGGCTCTCTGGTGGTGAGCATTGGTACAGACCACACACAGTTTAATAACTGAAAATGTGGTAGGCTAAAAAACAGTTGCCTCAATTTATTCCAGAGTAGAAAACTAAAAATCTGCCACCAGCTTGTCAAAATCTTTTGTTGTTGTTGTTGTTGTTTCCTTTTTTTTTTTTTTTTTTTTAAAAAAAAAAAAAAAAGGAGAGAGAAAATAGCTGGAGTTCCAATCCTCCCATGTTAAAAGGCACAATGGGTTCCTGCTCGGGCATTCAAAGAGGGTTCTGATCTCCCTAGGAATTATCTGTTTCATTATCACTAAATCAGGCATGGACTGTGCTCTCCTTGGAAGCCAGTTTTGCCCACTCCATATCTTCCACCTCTCCTGTTCCAGGAACAATGACAGTGGGCAGGTGACACATGGAGATACAAAGAGAGATGATGGAAATGGGAAGAGGCCACTTGCAACCAAATTTCCAAGAGCTGTCAGCAATTTGCACTTTATCCTTAAACAATTTGGCATGTGTGAAAATGCAGCCCTAACCCTCTCCCCTCCCCTGSCCTCCCAGGCAGCCTGTGCCTGGTCCCCACCATGTCCCCAGCCCAGAGCACTCAGTGCCACCTCCAGCCCYTCCTTGGACACCTCCAGGGATGGGCACTCCAAACCTCCCTGGGCAGCCCCTGCCAAGGCCTGACCACCCTTTCCATGGGGAAATTCCTGCTGATGTCCCCCCTGCCCATCCCCAGCCCAGCCTGAGGCCGTTCCCTCTCCTCCTGTCCCTGTTCCCTGGAGCAGAGCCCGACCCCCCCGGCTGTCCCCTCCTGTCAGGGAGTTGTGCAGAGCAGTAACACCCAACCCCTCTCCATCCATCTCATCTGCCCCACAATGTCCCATGGCCTTTGGCACATCCCAGACAGCACACAGCAGATTATTCATGTAGACAAGAGACGTGATTACCAGGAGTGCTTTCCCTAAATCCTCTTGTCTTTGTGTCTCCGTGATCCTGTTGTTACTTTTATGACCTTTGCCCATCACCTCATCCTGAAATACGCTGAAATGAGTGTCCAAAACTGTCCAAATGCTGGTCATCTGTGTTCCTGCCTGCTCCAAAAGTGTGGGGCAGTGACCCTGTGTCTCCCACAGCCAAATCTCCACTTCCTTTTACCACCCTTCCTTTCTCTTCTCTATCTACCAGATATACTCATTGACTCAGGGCTGAAATAATATATATTTATATATAAATAAATCAATTAAGTATATATATTTCAATCTGAATAYTTTTGTTTTGGGACCAGGCAGAACTGGGTGCACTTTTTTCAGAGGCAGCCAAGAGAAAGWGATAAAACATACTCTGGCTCTCAATTCAATATAAATCCAGGAGCAAATTAGACACTTAAAAACCTGTGACATGAAAACATGGGATGAGGAGTATGTTTCTACCTAGAAAGAAAAGTTCAGTCTTTATCACTTCATTTGCTGCTTTTCACAGATATATTTCCTGCATTTTAATCTTTTCTCTAAAATGACTGGATTTAGCCTGGGAATCATTTCAGCTGGGAATGTGATGTTCTGAGTAGGAAATGGCAATGTGCATTTTCAGTAACATTTAAATAGTGCTAGAGCTGTAAAACCCTTCCCGACCTTCCATGGGGTTTGTGCTGAGGAGAGAGAGGGCTTTGGGCCCTGGAGCCAAGGAGGCCAATGGATCCTGGGGCCATGGGCAGAGCATTGCCAGCGGGTCAGGGAGGGGATCCTGCCCCTGTGGGCAGCCCTGGGAGGCTCCTCTGCAGTGCTGTGTCCAGCTCGGGGCTCCTGAGCACAGCAGGGACCTGGAGCTCCTGGAGCGGGGCCGGCGGAGGCTGCGCAGATGAGGAAGGGCCCGGAGCATCTCGGTGCCCAGGAAAGGCTGAGGGAGCCGGGGCTGCTCAGCCTCCAGAGGAGCCCCAGCCCAGAGGGGCCCTCAGGCCTGGCTGTCCCTGTGTGCAGGGAGGGCTCCGAGCAGGGCCCGGGCTCTGCTGCGGGGGGCACCCAGCGATGGCAGCCCAGGGACGGGCAGGGAGCGAGCCCAGGGAGCTCCCCCTGCACAGGAGGCAGAACTTGTGCCCTGGGCAGTGCCCAGCCGTGCCCAGATTGTGCAGAGAGGCTGTGCAGTGTCCCTGCCTGGGGCTATTGCAGAGCTGTGTGGGCACTGCTGTGCCCTGTGTTCTGGGATGGCCCTGCTGGAGCAGGGAGGTGGCACCAGWGGAGCCCTGGGGACCCTTCCAGCCTCACCCACTCTGGGATTCTGTGTTTTGATGGCTCTTGGCAGCTTGTCTCCAGACAAAGAGGAGCTCATTTTCAGTCTGTCCACATCTCCATCCACCARTCTGTCCATGCTGCCTTGGACACTGGGGTGGTGTCCTCTGCACAAGGGAAATGGCAGCAATAGTGTCCCACCAACAATCAGAATATTGTCTATCTTTCACCTATAATAGAAAGAAACTGTGGGAATCCTGATCACAGTTACTTGTCTGGGCACTGTTCATTGTTCAGGATGAAGTAGAGGACGAAGGAAAAGAGGGCTCATGTACTTATGCACAAATAGAGATTTTGCATGGCAAATTATTGTTTCAACATTCCTGCATTTGTTTTGTGTCAATATTAAAGTTATTGAGTTTTACTGAGAAAAAAATGCACATAAAAASTTTATTTCAAAATCATGCAGTGGAGTATTCATGGTAAACAGATTTTGAATTTCATGCATAGGATACGTCTTGCAGGCAGGAGTTTGTTCGTCTAACCAAGCAAAGGAAGGACATACTGTGAATAAYATGGCCAGTCACCACACAACAATACAGCAAAGATATTAATGAATGATCCACCTGGATTAATTCAAGAATRTATCTGCTAAATACTTTATGCAGGTCAAAAGCTATCTGCAAACATTTCATGAAAAGAAATAATCAGCTATGTCCTCTGAACAGACTGATGGTGCTACTGCATGCTGCCCCCTCTCCTCTGGGATCTGCTGGCACCTCCCCATGTCACACTTCTGCTGGCAGCACAAGTGCCCTAATCACTGTTCCAAGCAGTTCATGGGTTGGTCCCTGGTTCAAGAACTGTCCTGACCATTTATTGTCACTTTTTTTTACCATCTTCTATGTGGCGAAAGAAGCATCAAGAGCAGTATCACTGCATATTACCCTGAGTGCAAACTGCAACCTCTAATTYTTAGAAGTGAAAATAAGCAGATGAGGGGTTTGTTATTTGCTTATGTTCCTTTTCTAAGGGGTCTCACCATCAAGTAGCCACTGGGAGCTTCTGGAATTTTTGCTGCTCCTGTAAGCTGAGGATCCAGGCAAGGTTATTTTCGCTGTAAGGTGGGACTGCGTAAGCTGACATGTTTAAAAGAAACAAAAGAAAGTTGTTTCTTTGCCTGTAAATGTGATTTAGCTTTGGACCTTCGAAGGAGCTCTGTGGAAGATAAAAAACATGAACAGGTTCAGAAATGACACAGTTACACTGTTCCCAAAAATTAAGGCTTTGCCTGCTGCTGGGAGTGTGGCTAAACCTCCACAGCAGCCTCTTGCATTAAAAGCAGTTCTTCCAGCCCCTTGCATTTCACCTGAAAGATTTCCCAGCCCTTAAATCTTGAACCTCCMCCTTAATAACACTGTGAGAACGAACAATCCTGTTCTCCTGGCAAATATCATGGTACTGAGGATTTTTGCCTCTTGTTGCCTGACATCCACTGACAATTATCCACTTCTCATTCAGTCATACCAAACCAACCTTTGAAAAGCAAAGGACCTCCATCAGCTTAAGCACAGACCAAGCCAGATCTGCTTCACAGCCCATCCCATTACAATCCTGTGCAAAGGAAGAGAAGACATTAAGAAAAAACGTTGTAATGAACTGATTGCCCTTAAAACCTATTTAGTGTGGAATTTCTGGTCGGTAGGATGAGCTTGGCCCTGCTGTGTCTGTAACAGGACTCCACTTTGGCTGTTYTTTCCTTCCCACTGCATTACAGAGGCCATCTCAGGAGTCTCTGGAAGATCCTAGGCTTACACACATTTATTACCTTCTCAAGTCTTTGGCTGTATAGACTCAGAAATGTTCAAGAAAAGTTTCACCTTAATAAATTTCTATCCATGTTTCTAAAATGACAGTGAAAGATTTTCAGCTCCAGCCATGTTCTCTAAGCTTSATTTTCTACAAAGGAACATCTCCCTCCTTTTTTCCCCTCCCCATTTACTGTAAACCTTGAGGTCAAGGAAGGTTTGATAGCTCTGGGATTAAACATTCATGAAGACAGAGCTCTGCTCACAAGCCAAATAAAACTTGCTTTTAAATAAGGAATACTTACCTACACCGGGGAGACTTTTTGGTGGTGCCTGTTCATGTCTAGTGATGAACTGCTCTTTTCAGTGTGAGTGGTTGTTTTATCATCATTGACACACACGAAACCATGGCAACAAGGAAATACTACAGTTGTATTTATAGGAATGTCTGCCTGCTTTTCACTGACCTTTTGCTTGGGAAARGGAAATAATTAGAGCTTCAGATGATACTGAAGAAAGTCAGGCTTAACAGTGCCTAGCAACAKATCTGCCTTCAAGCATCTTCTAGCATTTTATCCAGAGATGTTTATGGAAACACATGGACATGGACTGTACATCCCTGATASCTTCCTCCTGACAAAAAGCATAGAAATGTCAATAAAACAAAATTAAAAAGATGTGCAAAGATTTTTCCAAGGATCACAGCATTCCAACTTTTCACCATCCTTTCAGGGCTGAAATTCCACAGCAAACATCATTCTTGGTCTACAGAGGAGCAGGGAAGGCTGCAAGAGCCAGGAGACACCAGCTTAAGACCCAAAATTTAAGGCACTCTCGAAGAAAAACTCCCTKGTCCCATCTTCAGGCAACACCTTGAAAGACATCTGCAGCTTCTATTGACTGTAAAATTATCCCCAGCTCTGTGAGGAGGATGGTCTTGGTTTTATCCAAATTTATTGGTGCTGGTAGCTGGACAATATAATTTGCTTCATCTTCTGTCTGCAGCTCTCCCCCACGGCTGTTGTCTCCTCTGCTTCAAGCAGGAATATTTGGAAAGAGACACTGCCATCCATATACCCAACATATATATATATATATATATATATATATATATATATATATATTTTAAATCATATTTTCATATTCTAATGGGAAAATAACAAATGGGAAAAAGACCCAAGTTACTGGTGAATGTCAAGTGGATCATATGTCCTGTTCTTTAATTTTACTACTGAGCTCAGAGTGGGCAAAGCATCTCTGTAGCTTAGGACATGAAAGTAAAGCAAAATGTTCTGGAGGAAAAGAAGACAGAAAATATTTAGGAATTTAACTTTTTGCAGCTGGTGACTGATACACTGAATTAACTGAGAGGAGATGCATCATTATGAAATAAAAGAACTCTTGCTGCCTGTGAGCTGAAGCTCTTTAAGAGTAACAGGAGCACCTCCAAAACACTTTCCAGGATATKGAGAACAGATACAAGATCTGCACTGCTTATCTGGCACTGGATTCTCTTACTTGTCTACTCGTTACTAAATCAACAGATGAAAGGATGATAAGTAATTTTTCCTGCTGTACAGTTTTTTCTCCTGTGACCAATATTTTATAAAGCACTCATGAYACAAACTTCACATCCAGCAGATGATCACAAATATAATTTCTAGTGAATAGATTATCAAATCCKTAGTCTTTACATTTCTTCTAAGTCTCCTTCTGACTGTGTGACTTTGATAAAGCTTAATAAAGCTGCCTAGCAGAGTTCTTTAAAATATGCCAAAACCATGTTTTCCTTTCCCGTTCCTTTCCTGTTTTTCTTTTCTATTTCCTTTTTCTACTTTATTTTTCAAAGTGGAAAAAATAGGGTTGGATCATTTTGATTAGAATTTTCTTGGCATTAAATACTGTAATTAAATAATCTCTCAGTGCCGATACACAAMGGGTAAAATCCTCATTTCAGGGAAATTATACCTTTGATTGTGGTGAGACCGGTTGGGGTTTTTTCTTAGTCCTTATAATCTCCCCTCACATGATGTATAATCATATATTCATTATATTCCACCTTCCTCAAGAGGAGAAAATGTCTGCTTGTGAAGAACTATTCAAATACACACCACTTAGCAATAGTGTTGTTAAACACTTTTTACCCCTCTCTGAGTTACTTTATTCCCAACAAGACATGAAGACCCAAAAAAAGATATCTTTTCCCAAGAAGATGATTACTGCTTGAAAGCCCTCGCCTGTATGTGTGTAAATCAATTGCATGAGGGATTGTTTTAKTCTCCTGATGGTATTTTCAGGTAATAGTTTTTCAAGATGAGGAAGGGCCCGGAGCATCTCGGTGCCCAGGAAAGGCTGAGGGAGCCGGGGCTGCTCAGCCTCCAGAGGAGCCCCAGCCCAGAGGGGCCCTCAGGCCTGGCTGTCCCTGTGTGCAGGGAGGGCTCCGAGCAGGGCCCGGGCTCTGCTGCGGGGGGCACCCAGCGATGGCAGCCCAGGGACGGGCAGGGAGCGAGCCCAGGGAGCTCCCCCTGCACAGGAGGCAGAACTTGTGCCCTGGGCAGTGCCCAGCCGTGCCCAGATTGTGCAGAGAGGCTGTGCAGTGTCCCTGCCTGGGGCTATTGCAGAGCTGTGTGGGCACTGCTGTGCCCTGTGCTCTGGGATGGCCCTGCTGGAGCAGGGAGGTGGCACCAGAGGAGCCCCTGGGGGCCCTTCCAGCCTCACCCACTCTGGGATTCTGTGTGTTTCTGTAACTCTTTCCGTAGTTTGAAGTTTGTCTCCTATCTTCTGGCAGATATTGTACCCATTGATAGATGATAAGCTCCTCAGAACTGACACTGCAGACAGAACCACATCCATCAGTCTTGCATCCTGAAATAAACGTACCTCAATGTTCCCGTTCTTGTCAGTACAAAATAAAAAGCATATTTTAACATGTTTTATTGAACTTCTATTTGCTAAGAACATTAATTATTTAAGTTGATATTATTTTAATATTGATATAAGTAAGTAATAATATTAATTATTATTTGGAAAAGAATTTAATTTTTTCTGGTTTGCTTGAGTACAGTGACTGCACAAGGAGTAGGAATTCAGAAATATTTACAAAATATAAATGTACATTCTAACTGTCCTAAAAGGTTTTAAAAATTTATTGTGTCCCCCAAGCAACTTCCAAGATAAATTACAGAGAGTTTGTCTGTTGGAAAGTGCCCCTTTGAACCAGTAGCACCCTCAGCACTGTTCTAAGGCTGAGCCTGGGGTTAGGCTGCAATTCTTGAGAGCTGTCACAGCTTTCACTGCCTCGGTTGTCTCAGACTCAACTGCCACCCTACCCCCTCAAACRTGGGTTTTCACCAAAGCTGAACTTAGCCAACACAGAGAATCCCATTGAACCTTGGAGCTCTCAGGTTTGTGTTCTTAAAGAGTCTTGCTCTTTTAAAGTAGATCACTGAAATACCTGCAAAGGAAATAAATTGTAAATGTCATCCACCCATGAMCCCAGACTGTTGAAGCTGCATTGCAAACACTGCACTCAGAGTTTAACTCGGGAAACTTCTTTAATTGTTGTCAAGGGTTGAATAAGGAAGGGTTGGGGATGGGTTTGATGGTTTGGGGTCTTCTTGTTTTGTTTTATTTTTCTATTTTTTCTCCCTACCATTAACTGTCACAAAAAAAAAAACAAAAANTTGATGGTTTGGGGTCTTCTTGTTTTGTTTTATTTTTCTATTTTTTTCCCCCTACCATTAACTGACAAAAAAAAAAAACAAAAACAAAACAAACAAAAAAAAACCAAAAAAAAAACCAAAAACAAACTGGAAGAGAAGAAGTAGAAAATAAGAAAAGCTGTTCTAGTTCAAGTCAGCCCACTCCAGCCTCGTTTCGGGGTCAACAAGTAGCAAGTGCAGAGAGAGAAGTACAGAAAAGGGGCTGTGTGTAGAACAAACTTTTCCCATGCCCAACCCCATGAGAATTCCTGATACCAAACCAGAATTTACATACAGCATTTGAGAATGTGAGAAACTGCAGTTCCAAGGGATGTGCTGCTGCTGATGGACAAGCTGTACAATCAGAAGTCATCTTACAGTGCCTCCAGTTTGGGGAAAAACTTCTTCCATTCTGTGTCAGAACCTTTCTGACTGCATTCTGAAAGTGCTGGAAAAGGCCTGCCTTATGCTTGCTTTGCACTAAAAATATTCTCTGTTACAAAATTAAAACAAATAAGTAAAAATACCATAAACCAACTAAACCAGACATCCATCCCTTGACTATAAAACTGTTAGGGGTGTAGCCAAGTTTTTTGTTTCTTTTTGCCTCTTCTCATACACTACAAGTCACCCATCTGAATTTTAATCGCCGTGAAAAATGCTAGTTATGAATTCCAGAGCCTTGGGTGTGCAGATGAAGTCAATTTATCTGGCGTAACTTAAAACTCCCTTCTCTAAGGACACAGGTGAGGGCAAGGTAGCAGATGAAATGTTCTTCCTGATGCAATGGCCATGAGTACAAAGTTTGGGATGGTTCCTGGGCATTGAGGAGAGCCCACAAGCCGTTTGGAACCCTTCTGGTTCCATCATCAAATCCCAGGCCAGCAGCCCCTGTGGGAATGAGCAGTTCCCATGAGCCTTTCTTGTCCCTGACAGTGTCATCTCTCCCCCACCACACAGGGGACAGACTCAGATTCCACCGGTCACTGATACAGGCGAGTTCCCTGCAGAAGGAGATTTAACCCCAGGAGAGGTGAATCACCCCCAGGGCTCCAGCTCTGGAGGGAACCCAAACAATTAGTTCAGACTGGTTCCTTAACTTACAGGTTTTTAAAATGAAGAGAGGTGGATCCCATCCTTTTTCTGCACGAAGAACTGGAGAGGGATGGAAACAAAACATTCTCTGGGAGGAGGGGTGTGAGAGAAGAGCTGCTGTGGAAGGCTCCACACCTGGGTTTTGTTTCTGAAATGTTTCAACAAGCTTCATTCTTGTGGTGCCATGTAAATGGAATAAAGAGAATTATCTTGTCTGTTTGGATTATAAGGTGTTCACTGTGAGAGTATGTGGGGCACCTGGGAAGTCCTGAGTTTTTAGGACTMTGAGACAAAACTCCCCACACTTCTGAAAGTGATTTCACAACTGTGGGAATCAGAAGGACAGGACAGACAAGGAACCAAAGGTGCTTAATAAAAAATGACAGTTGTAATCTTGTCCTAAATCAGCAGCTCACAAACAGCTGGCAAAAGGTGAGGAAATGAAGMCTGTCACTGTTCTAGCACCAGCCATGTGAGCTCTCTGCCTATGCTGCCTGCACTGCAACACTCACAACCTCATTTGTATCTTAGAATTTGTTTTTTTCAAGCTCTTTGTTGTCTCAAGCTTCTCTACTCAAGAGAAATAACAAGCAAAAGGAGTCAGAGCAGTGTGAGGGAGAGGGGTGCGGGTGAGACACCTGCCATTGCCAGAGCTGGAGCACYGCTGGAGCCCCAGATGTGCTGCAGYCAGGGATGCAGCAGGGGCTGTACATATGTTTCTACCAGGTAACCAGGGCTAGAAAAGCCTTGTGAAACTGGAGCCTTGTGCCTGTAAAAGCAGCTGTAATGGGCAAATGGTTTAAATTAGAGAGAGAGCCAATCCAAATGTCTCCCTGAGAAAAGGGAAAGGGATGAAACGCAGCTATCTGAGAGCAGCTTTTGGCATCACTGGACTCCAAACAAAGCACTCACAGGTGCCCAAAGGAAGGATATTTGCACTGTGCTGACTTATCAAACCACATGATTTACAGGGATGTGGTCAGACACTTCTTGAGCCATCTCAAGTTCAACTGGGCTGGGCCCATCCCTTTTATCTTTTGAACTAACTCGAGCTTTGCATTTCATTCCTTACTAGATGTGGCTTACGCCCTGTGGAAAAAAGGATAGGTCCTGTCTGTTCCGTGCTTGCTCATAACCGGACTTTTTGTAAATCAGATGCCTCTGGCTCTGCTGGGATAGAGCCTGGTGCTGGAAATAGGTGTGGGAAGGAAGGACTATGAGTTAAAAAAGGGATTGAAAATATGGAAAGAGAATGTTTTGAGGCAGTAGTGCAGCCTCAACTATTATGGCACAGAGAAAGAGAAGGCACACATTCCCTACAAAATTGCTGTGGCTGGTAACCTCAGTTTTCAGTAACAAAGTCATATTTGGCCGGTTTATGCAGATCAGTGCTGCCCAAACAAACTTGCCACATGCCTGTGTTCAATAGCAGCCAAATGGGAGGTGCTGATTGTTGGGTGCCTCCTCCCAGGGCCAGCCAGCAGCACCAAAGGGTTTACTCTGTTATTGTCAYGGCTACCCAGACCAAATTGTCCAGTTGATAATGATTTATCCAGTTTTTCTACTGGTGTTCCAGTAGAACATGGCCTAGGATCTCCAGGCCAGCATGTTTGYTTGTTTTTCTCTGTTCCCACAAAAACCCTTCCCAAATCTTCAGCCAGAGGTTCTGGTTCTGCACAGATGAGAGGAGTTTTTGATTTGGGAGTTTTATTGCATCTGAAGGGATAAAAGGAAAAGCAGCAAACATTCACTTCTGCCAACACTTCTGCCGACAACCAACAGGAAAAGCACTACACAAACCCACCCTGGACACAAGGAAACTCCTCGTGGAGTCATCCTGCTGCCTGTGACTACAGTGAAAGTAAACATTTAATGGGGCAACCCCAAGACAATGTGCCTTTCGAAACACTCTTCTTCTGTATTTGGCCTACACCCATATCTATGTATAAAGTACTGTATTTTCCACATTTGACTTCTCTTGATCTCCAGCCTGCTACTGAAGTGATGTCTGATGGCCCCTGGGTGCCCTCCCCACACTCATCCCTGGGCTGCTCAGAAAATGGGTGCRATTTGGTTCAAGTTGGAACTAAATAACACCAACAGCATGTATAGAGAAATTGGGCTACATCCTCTTCTGGGCTACAACCTCTTCTGCTTCTTTTCTGGATTTTCAGAGGGTTCAAGAGTTCATTTTAGAACTGGCAGGAATTCTGCCCTTGGATTCCCAGACCCAGGAGCAGTGGTTGCATCTCATTGCTCCATGGCTGATGTGCTGAGTGCTCAGATTTGTTACAGCCCATTGCTGTAAAATGCAACTTTTCAGCTCTCATTTCACAGGTGTGCTCCTCAACAAGTCCAAGTGCCAGCTGGTGTGGGAGTTCGCACCAAACTGGGACATGGAGTACTCAGAGGTTTGGAGTAACCCAGTGGGAACATGCCATTGCTGGTGTGAGATTCACCATCTCACCCTTTGCTTAATGGATTCCAGATTCACTTCCTCAGTGATTTTATTAAAGAGTTAAAAATTTAGTGTTAGGCCATTGATACTCTCCATTCTCTTGCCATCAATCCCTTTTTCCATGCTGCTGCTATTTTGAAGGAGAATGGTTTGCAGCTCTACCTTTGCCCATAAGCTGACACCTTAGTTCTRTTCTTTCCAGGAAAAATTAAACCCAGGAACTATTTCCCAGATATCTTTGGCTTGTTAGAGAAGGAGTTTCTATTTTGGTTTGACTTTGCCAAGCCTGGAGCTGAGAGCAGTGTCTCAAACAGGGGTTTTGARCAGCTCTGACAAAAGCTGTGTCCCTGATGGTGACCCAGGTGTGAGGATACACATTTGGCCAGAGCCTTGCTGCTGAGCTGGGACCATGTGCTTGGACCAAGTCTCCAACAGTGTCAAATCAAACTGGCAACACAGGAGAGGATCCAAGGACAAGGACAAGGAATTCCCTGAGTTAAACCCTGGGGAGCAGAACCCACAGTGTGACACTCCCCTTTGCAATGGCTGGGTTGTGGAAAATCTGAATTTTCAGCAAGAGGGTCTTGCAAGATTTCAGTTTCAGAGCCTGTGAAAAGAGCTTCCAGACCAAAATCATCATTGTTGCTCACACAGAACAGCCTGAGTTGCATTACTCAGTTTATTTTTAGAATAAAAAGATGTTTTCATGTTTCCATCTTAGCAAAGCCACTTAGAAATTCTGCTTTTCCTGTGGACTTCACCTCTCACAAAATCCTTACAAAATAAATATTCTTGTTATCTCCATGACTTCGATAAGCCAAATTTTCACCCACAAGTGCTGCAGAAAGTACCTTCTTGTTGTWGACTGGAATATTTTAAAAGTCCTGTCTTTAATCTCCCAAAGAACAAAGGCAAAAATAATTAAGTAAAACTGGAAAATACTTTTCCAAATTATTTTAATACTGCTGTTGGGAAAAGGAGGATGTTGGGCATGTTTAGTAATAGTGGGTAAAGAAAATAGTTTTGCTTCAAAGAATAATTTTATCTACTGTGACCAATTCGAATGACATGGTAGGATTGGGATGGATGTTTCCAAATCCTCAGCCTTGTCTGTGGGATCCCAACGCCAGCAGYCCAGCATCCACCCCTGGATCCACAGCAGCAGTTTCACCTCGTAAAGTGTACTTGTCTGTTGAGACTATCTGCTAGAAATTCATCACAATATTTAGACTGGATTCTGAAACAAAATTGAAATTCCCACAAAATACCAGGTTACCTACAATAACACTCCCTGTGCCAGTCAAAAAATACCCCTGCATTAAAAATAAGTATTATTCAGATCACCTATGAGTACTGTGTAAGTACAAATCCAGGGGAGTTCCACTGAGGAAAAGGGAGGTTATATTCTGCTTTGGAAGAATTAGTCTGTAGAAAGTATCCTGAGGTTCTTCCTTTTTATCTCAATGTTTTTCTACTTGTTATTTCCTTCTCTTTGAATGAACCAGAGTTGACAAATTGGCCTGGTGCTATCCAAGCCACATGCTGCTTGATTTCATGGCACTTGTGGTTTTTGGGGATTCATTGTTTGCAGAGAGAATATCTTTTGCCGGGAAGATCAGAATTCTGATGCAATCCCATGAAACCCACAAACCACCTCCCTGTTCAGACCTTCAGGGTTGGGGTAATTTTTCTCTTTCTGCTGAATTCTTGGCAAATGTGTCAGATCACAGGCCATGACTAGAATCCTGAAGAAATCTGAAAAATTTGTTTGGCAAAACCTCTGGAGATTGTTCTGCTTAATCTGCAGAAGGTTTGTTTGAGATCCCGCGCTACCGTGGAAAATGGCTTTCCTCTTAATTGGTGTCCCCACCCCTCTCACCAGGGATACGCTTGTRAGGAATGAAAAATAGATGTGTGCCTGGAATATCTGAGAACTCCAAGAATAACTTTTAGCACCTGTATCAAGTACATTCCTCTTCAGATCACTTAAAGGTCAAAGAAGCACCTAATTCTCTTTCCAACATGCCRAATTAAGTTTAAAACTCAACATGTTTTATGTTCCCCAACAAACCTGGCTGTAGGTGATCCTCTTCAATTCATGTGGCACCCCAATGATTGCAAAAGTGCCCCTGGGTACCTGAGGGATCAAAGGGGTCTTTATGCCAACATGGGAAATATGGGACAGGTTTTGGCCCTGAAATTGTGCAGCATTCCCCAGGAGCACCACCCACCCTGGGATGGGCATGGCAGTTCACTTCTGGATGCAAATGTGCAGTGAAGAAAAGGGTGCTCTGTGCYGGTGCCCTGAGTCAGCAGCCAGCAGCGTGCAGACAGACAGGAGCTGGGATTCTCACACCATAATTTGGGTCCTTTAAAGACATTTCTGGGGACAGGTGACAGATACTGGTGAGTGCAGCCATCCAGAGACATCGAATCATGGACTCACAGAATGGTTTGGGTTGGAAAGGACCTTGAAGCCCATCTCATCCCACCACCTGCCATGGGCACAGAGACCTTCCACTGTCYCAGGCTGCTCCAAGTCTGAATGTCCAGCCTGGCCTTGTAGATCATATGCTTCATATCTTCTCCTGGCACTACATGCTTGTGCAAACAGTCTCTCTCTGTGTCCTTATGAATTTGGTTCTTGTCTCTGCATACACAGGGTGGTTATATTTTCATTCATGTTATTCTAGTCCTAAAGTAGCTCATTTCTCAGTCAGGTAGAAGAAATAAATCCAGTATTGTTTAAGGAATCAGACATATGCAATAGATAACAAATAACACAACCCAGAGTGTCCCACTGATGAACACTGTGAGTGTGGGGGGCCTTTGCACACACCCTTGAAAAAAATCATCGCAGCAGCAAAACTGAAAACCTGCTCAGAAATCATCTGCTGTACAGGAACCAGAAATTACAAACATAGATTGACAGCATTTTAAGAAAGCCTGACACTACATAAACCCTCCCCAAACTCCTGTTCTCCCCACCCAAATTTTGATTTCCCAAGTTCTACCTGACATGCACTGTAACCAACAGCACCAGGGGGAGGATACAGTGAGCAAACCCAGAATAATGACATGTGTGAAAAGCTGCTTCCCAGCATGGCATTGTTCCAAAGTTACATATGGAAATTAATATCATAATTAATAAGGGTTCATGAAGCACTAAATATTAAGGGCAGGCAGAAATTGCTGGAGTGCTTCTRTGACACGACACACTGGGGGCACAGAGATTGGCAAAGATGTGGTAGATGTACAAAAATATTTGTAAAATTTTCCTGTCTTTCCAGTCCAATCCTCTGTCTGACAATTATATGCAAGTGTTTCACAGCACTCCAAGCCAATTTAGAATGATGTGATAAACCAGCTACCAAATCCACGCTGTCTCTCCATGTCCAGCATTCTTAGACGCTGATGGAGCAAAGAAACTAAAGGGAAATCAACTGATAAACATTGCCAGAAAAAGATTTTGAGAGCTTACAATTCAGATCCAGTGAAAAAATTCTTTTTTGTCCCTGTTTTCTACTTTCCACCAAGAGGTGTAACACCCAGCAAGTTATAGCAATGTTGGCTGAGCAAACCTTGAGACAGGTAAAAGCTGCTCTTGCCCTGGGATCACACCAAGCAGGTTACTGGAGCTTTCAGCTTATTTTGTACCCCCATTCCAGCTGGTTTTCCACCTAAAAGGAACAATTCCAATTTTTACTGCAGGAGGATTTAGCCCAGTCAACTCCAGAATTAAAGATACAGACAGATTGTTTTGGGGTTTGTTTGGTTGTTTGAGGTTTTGTTTGTTTGTTTTGGTGTTGAATTTATCACAGGCTGATCATGGAAAATGTTAATCCTGAAATACTTTCAACAAGGTGTAGTTATAATAAAGCAATCCTCTGGCTGCTCCCGAGAGTTAAACCAAGGAACAAGAATGATCCTTCAACAGCAGCGCTGGTATCCACCCAAGAAAAATTATATCAGACCAGCCAAAATCATGACTAAGAAGAGACTGAATTCACAAATATGTTATATGTGCAAATGTTAATCCCATGGCAGAATCCATCTTCCAAAGCCAGCTGTGCTTTGCCAGAGCCCCTGAGGGCAGGAAGGCTTTGCAGCAGTTGCCCACTCAGGGTTTCCACCCAGCACTTGGACGCAGTAAAAGCGACCCATGACCTGGGGAGAGAGATAAGAGGAGCTGAGAATCCAGTGAAACAACCACTTCTTTTAACATCTCTATGAGGGACAGAGAGCTGGGAACAGCAGAACTGCCAGTGGCAAGGCAAAGGGATCAGAGCTGTAATAAATCATTGGTACCAAACCTGAAGGAAGGAAATATCCTAAAAGATGGGCAGGAAAGCTGAAGTCGGAATTCTGAGCTCTGTACCTGCCTTCAGTTGCTTCCTGTGGGCCTGAGTGGGAAAATATMATCTCAAAGCCCTGGTTTTCAGGAGCCACACAAGGTTAGGGTGGATCTCACATGAGGCACACAAGCAGCAAAATACAGATTTTTGTTGTGCTGGTGAAGGCAGCACWGGGTGAGCTGGATTGGTGCTCCCTTCCCCCCTGCTCCAGGCTCATGGCARCAGTTACTAAACCTCCCAGAACCTTCTCAGGACTGATAAAGCACACTAAATAAGTCTCATTTCATCTACACGACTTGCTGTTTTCTTTGGAAGTTAAGCCGCTTCCAAGACAGACCCCATGACAAAAGTTTTTCAGCCTCTTCTGCTGCTGATGGCTTCGTCCCCTTTGCTTTGTYCAGTCCTGAGGTGCCTCCAGCACGTCCTGCATCATCAGTGCCCTCTCTGCCTCAAATCTGAATGTGTCCCCTTCCAGCTGACAGAAATTTGTGGGTGGATGAGGGTTTCCCCTCTGCCTCAGAGCTCTTCAGAAGGGAAGACTGCTGGAAGGTGGCATTTCAAGAAGAGACTGGACATCTTCATGGAAAAGAACCCCTGGAGGGGTGAAGCAGGGCAGTGCAGGCCAGGGAGAGGCTGTGGCTGAAGGAGGCAGAGTGCAGGAGGAACAGATGTCTCTCAGGGCTGCTCTCAGGCCTTCCTGCAGTCCAGCTTTAGAGAGTGGACCTTTGGGCTGATGGGGAATGAGGAGAAAGAACGTGTTCTCATCTTCTGAGCTGCTTTAGAAAGTTGGGCAGGAGAATATCCCAGAGCCTGGGTGCCAGGCAGGGGCTGGTGCCTGGGTCCCCAAAGGCTGGGCAGGGCACCTGCAGAGCTTCAGCACAGATCCAGCCAACCAAAGAGAGTGGGATGATGCAAAAACAGAGTGACAAACACAGAGAAACAGTGGGCAAATACAGCTCTGCCCAATACAGGCACCTGTTGCAATAACGTGTCAGATGATGCTGCCTCCACTCTAGGACTCCTATTGTCCCTTTCAAACTGCATTTTCTCAGAAAAGAGTTTTGAAAAGCTTCCTGAGCTCACGCAATATCGCCCTGTAAAATGTCCTATTCACCCAGAACAGGCTTGTTGTACTATTTCACTCTGGAAGAAAATCTGGTTTAAACTCTAAACCTCTGGAAAAGCTGGCATATGCCATTACAATACATTGCTGCATGCTTGACCTAGTGATGGGTGAACTGCAGAAAGATGGAGCTTCTCTGATGTTTTTTACTCTAGAAATAGCACTAAAACCATGGGGGATCAAATTAAAGAGAATTTTAGCCCTTCCTGCTTCTGGAGGGATAGACCCCTTCTTGGGCTCTCCAGTCTTGGTTTCATGGTTGATGCCAAAAGGAGGATCTCAAATTCAAGTTTTCACAAGGGTCCCTGCCCAAGCATACCCAAAGTTTGGACATAACGSTCCCTGCAGACTTTGTTAAGGCCACTGCAACACACAAGAACAAGTGCAAGGAAAATCACCCACAGAATACTTTAAACAAACAAAATAGRAAGAATATTAAATCACAAGCAAGTGATCTTAATATTTCAATCACCAAACAGTCTAATRTTAAACTGCAAATTCTGTAAAAGAGTAAATTGGAGTGAGGTTGKTTATAACATTTCAGAATGGACTTCAGGGACGAGGGAATTTATGTAGAATCACTGAATGTCCTGGGCCTCACTCTTCCTGGCCCTTGGGAGAGACCTTAGGGATCATCTCATCCCACCCCTGCCATGGCAGGGACACCTTCCACCATCCCAGGCTGCTCCCAGCCCCAATGTCCAGCCTGGCCTTGGACACTGCCAGGGATCCAGGGGCAGCCACAGCTTCTCTGGGCACCCTGTGCCACGGCCTGTCCACCCTCCCAGGGAACAATTCCTTCCCAATATCCCATCCATCCCTGCCCTCTGGCAGTGGGAAGCCATTCCCCCTGTCTTGGCCCTCCATCCTTACTTGTGACCAAGCAGTCTCTCTCTCCATGTTTCTTGTAGGATATAAAGCACAAAACTCTCACCTCTTCCTGAGGCCTCTCCAGATCCAGTTTTTCATACAGAACTCCAGGGGACAGAGTCCTCACCAGCTGGACTTCCCTTCTCATAGACACAGTCCCTGGAGACCTGGAACACCTTCTGGGGCCCAAGGCTGCGCTGTCCCCAGCTGGAAGAAACTTCTTGTTGCTTTTTTATGTTTCTTTTATGAAATTTGTTTGGGGGCCTCTGCTGGAGTACCAGGGGCAACCAAGAAAACAGCAAGTGAGGAGAAAGAGCTGCTGGCAGCAGCCTGGGGATGTTGTGCAAGAGATCCCAGAGTTGAGATGGTTTGCAGCACAGACACCAAGCACCCCGTAAAATGTTTAAATCTCCTGAGCACAGCTCCAATAGGCTTTGAAGTGTTGACATCACATAAAATAAAATGCACTGCTGTCCAAATTATCCCATTGGTTTTTCCCTTCTCTCCTCACTTTGATGGCTTCTACAAAGCATTTTATATGGTTGAATAAATTTGAGTAACTCTTTACAAATAAATCGAACCAAAATGATTAAAAAAAAAATTTGGATGCTTGCTACCAGGCTCTCTCGAAAAAATCCCGTGTGTTTCCAAATACTCTGAGTACAAGATGGTGTGATGCAGCCTGGTGGGTAAACAGCCCTGGAGATGAACCTTTCCAAGGCACTGGGGTTTTTTAGCCTCAGACAATCACTGCTTCCCAAATAAAAGATCAGCTTGGTGATAACTGACAGCATCTATCAAAAAAATTAAGTCTTTTCCCTCTCACATTCTGTCTTTTTGTGCACGTGGTGATGTGAGGTTTTCAAAAATACAATTTGCAAATTAAGATTAATTTCTAACRGGATCCTTGGCCAGATCTCCCTCTCTGTTGCAGCAGATGGACTTTTGTGTGAAATATTTTTCCTTAGTTGCTATAGAAACATGCCAACATATTTCTGCTTAAGTGATTTGCTGGAGAGCTGTTTGTTGTGTTGCCCAATGCTGACAGGAGTGAATCATTTTTAGTCTTCAGTCAAGGCTGATTAAAACCTGGTCTCTGGGTGTCTCACTGCTGCAGACTGCTGCTTGCAGGGGGACATCCTGCTAAAGTCATTAGGGCTGGGACATTTGCAGCATGCCTTGGAGTAAACGAGGCAGGTGGAAGGTTAAAGCTACAAAAATGATTTTAAAAAGACAATTTATAAGATAATTGGTTCTAGAAGCCAATTATGATRGAAACAACCCCCAAATGACATTTTTATATGAAAGGATGTGTCCTGTGCCTTCCAAAAGGTGAAGGAATGAGCAGAGTCCATCTATATCAGGCCCTGCAAGGACCCTGCCCACAGCATGGAGCAGCAGGATTCTGCTCCCACGTAGGTCCCACACCACAAACACAGCCCAGGGATCCCACCAGGATGTTTTCTGTTAAATCAGGGCTGAAAYGCTTTGCTGTTCAGACTCCAGTGAGCCCAACCTCAGCAGCAGCAAACTGGAGATGCTGGAGGCTCCAGCCACCAGTGCTGAGACAGTGAATCCCAGAATGGTTTGGGYTGGAAGGAGCCTTAAAGCCCATCCAGTGCCACCCCTGCYATGGSMRGRRMMWYYTYCYMYKKYCCMRGSYKSYYCCAGCCCCAATGTCCAGCCTGGCCTTGGRCACTGCCAGGGATCCAGGGGCAGCCACAGCTTCTCTGGGCACCCTGTGCCAGGGCCTSCYCACCCTCCCAGGGAAGAATCCCTTAAGGAAAATCCATGGGTTTGGGACTGATCCAGCTTCTGTGAGTCTGTGTTCCAGGGCAGACAGGAGAGATGGCAGCCTCAGAAACTGAAATTAAAAACCTTTGCCCCTCATTTGCAGGGATCTGGGGCTGAGGATTATTTCACCTGCTCTCCCCCAGCCCTGCTGTGCCTCAGTTTCCCCCCTTGTAGAGCTCAGCAGAGGTCACTGTTCACAGGTCTGTGCTTAAATGGATCTGCTCCTTAAATGTTCCTGTAAGAGGGAAATGCTCACACAATGCGTGGAGACTCACAGAGTCTCAGGAAGGTGCATGAAAAGAAGCAAACACTGAAATTAGACAGAGGAAGCAATCCCCACTTCCCTCAGAGGCCAAACTGAGATACAGACCTGTTGTTACACTACTTTTTAAACCTGAATATAAATTTTCTTGTTTTGACAATAATCTGATGTAATTGAATGTTTAAAAGTATGGCTTTTAATGAACTTTCCTGCAGAGCTGGCTGCCCAGCCCCGCTTTTGTGGGCTACCAGGAGATCTGCTGCTCTGAGCCCCGCGCTGCTGAGTCCTCAGAGCTGTTTATAACATCCTCTTTAACTGGCACTTACTCCCTGCTTTAACATTTTCCTCAYTTCTGTCCCTATTTTTGAAGCACACTCCCACAGTGGCAGCTCTCCAACTCCTCTTACCTCCAAGAGAAAGCAGGCTACCAGCTACCTTTATAGTTGAAGCCAATTTTTTCTGCTTGGACAGCTTACAGGGGATCTTAGTTGATGGAATAGTTGATTCTCTGCCCGTGGCAAGAATATGAGTCATCCCTCCAAAAAATATAACCTCTGCTATCCCTCTCGGAGCCCTCAAGGAGGCCTGTGGCCCCACGGGCCTCTCTGCATACATTTAAGGTTGGAATGTTGTTGTTCTGCCCAAGGTTTGTGTGATTTAAAGGAGATGAAGGACCAGGGAGGTTGACCCTGAGAGGTTTGGTTCTTGGAGCCATGAAGGTGAATTTTGAGGAAGCCCATGAAATTATTGAGGGGATGCTCTGGGGGAGCAGGCAGAGGGCAAGCACTGCTCTCATCCAGGCTCAGAGCCCTCAGGGGTTACTGGGATTTTCATCACGGGGTGCTCCCATGTCTCCCAGCACATGCAAATTCAACCCTTCACCCTCTGTACCTTTTGGAAGAGCACATTTTTATGCCTGAGGCGTGAGGACCTGCAGCAGAAGACAATCTCTTATAAAGCAATGCTCTGATGTGTCCCCCTCTGCCCTGCTGAGCAGGCAGGAAGAGGATACATCCCTCTCAGAAGCAACTTCACTTTGCTGCAGGGTTTGCAGAATTACAGCAGGGCTTCAGACCCAGGAGACCAGGTACCCTTTGAGCAGGGCAGAAGCAAGTTTGGAGGCATTTATTAAATCTATTCTCCAAGTACTTCCAAAATAGCAACAATAAAGAAGTCAAAATTCCCTTCCAGTTCCTCATATATCTGTGAAGTTGTGGAGCATGAACTTTTCTGGAGGCTCCAATACTGGAAAGTGTTATGCCTGTTAATTTGGACAGGTAGAGAGCCCCATTGAACTGCATCAGATGTCCTGCAGATTGATGGAAAACACTGCTCTGCTTTCTTTGGCACTGGGTGACAGTTTAGAAGCATTCTTCAAGAATTACAAAACAAAACAAAAAAAAAAAAGTTGGCTGAATGTCCTATTTGTGAAAAGAAATGAACTTCAAATATTTATCCTCATCAAAGATACCCCCTCTGTTAGAGATGGGAGCTGGGCAGGCCCTTGGGTCTCCTCCAGGGTGGGATTCTCCTGCTCTTGGGCTCCTTAGTTTGCCACAGATCAATCTGCCTCTCCCATGAGTTCCAGGGAGTGCTTGCATCCATCAAAGCATGGTTCTGTTCTCCTGGTATTTACCTTTCAGCACTGATGGAGACASGCATGAGGAAAGACAGGTAAGGGCTGGGCACAAAGCAACAGGCTGTGAATTTCCTGTGAATTTAACAGCAGATCATTTGGGAAACAGTGCTCCTGTCACAGGGATACAAAACATCAGGTCTCATTTAAATCACCAAAGGGTCCARGGTGCTTTTAAATGTTTCTTTTGAGGGAGACAGAAAACACCAATCAGAAATGTTTGGTGAAAACTCTGAGGTTTCCCTTGCCAYAGAAGATAGAACATCTTGGGAAGTGAATTTCTACGTGATCCTTTTACCCTTTCTCCATGGAAAGGGTRRTCAGGCCTTGGCAGGGGCTGCCCAGGGAGGTTTGGAGTGCCCATCCCTGGAGGTGYCCAAGGCAGGGCTGGAGGTGGCACTGAGTGCTCTGSGCTGGGGACAYGGTGGGAATCAGCTTGGACTCTTTTCCAATGTTAACAATTCTGCAGCAGAGTGGTTCCTCACCTTGTGCTGCTGGGCTTGACCTCCCACAACCACAAGATTCCAGGAACTGCCAGGGGAGCCCTGACCCTCCCCAGGCCCTGGGTACATTCCCTGTTCTAGCAATGCTGTGAGAAAGGCAGAATGGTTCCCCCCTTCTCCACCTTTGCTGCTGGCAGTGCCTCCCTGGCTCTCCACAAACMCAAACCAGACAGAAACCCCTGACCCACCACTCCTACAACCTCATGGGAGCACATACCTGCAGCCCCATTCCTGGCTGGAGGAGGAAGGCTCTCACCACACTGGAAAATGCACGACYCAAGGAGTTGTTTCAGTCCCGGGAAGCCTCCAAAGGGAAGGAGATCTTTTCCATCATCCCAGAAGCCCTTTGYCCACTCTTGGTAGGTTCTGCATCAACCAAATCTCTTCCTTCGTGCTGATTACTCCCCCTCATACAACAAGTTATTCAGCAAGAAACCCCTGCATGAAAACAAATTTTCATCATCATCGTAATTCCAGCTCAACCGTCCATCATCAYAGCTTTTTCAGCCTCAGAGTTAATATTATTTTATACTGCATTTCAAGTAACCCTAATACCMACCCTATTTTTATTCCTGGGTTTCTGGGGAAGCCACCAACCTCCTGAAATGCTGTTTCCCTGCCAAAGGAATGCCAGCTCTTTAGACACAAGGTCTCTGGGAAGCAGCCATTACTGTCCCTCCTTCAAGAATATTTTTGACAGCCCAGATAGAAAGCAAACTTCCAGGCTGACTTGGCTTTTCCTCATGAACACACAAGTCAAGAATTTTTCAAGACTAGAGAATACCATATTTTTTCCATGTTTGTGCCTATTGTGGTAACATTTAGCTGTGAAAATGGCAGAGGAGATTTAATTTGAGAGAAATCCATAAATATTAAGTTACATAGGTTTTGAAGTGTTTTGGAGGTAACGTGGTGACCCTTTCCACCTGTAATTTCTGGAAGGGTCAGTGGTGGGTGTGGGAACACGGTCCCACCACAGAGCCTKTCTGAGGAGTGTCCTGGGCTGAGCACCAGACATTACCAGGGACCAGCAGGAGGGAATCCTCACTTAGCTCCGCTGTGGATACAAATACTAATTGTTGCTGTTTTCAGAACTGCAGTGWTGAAGAGGAACAGTGCAGGAGGGATTTGAGGGATTCAGGAGCTTGGCAGAAGAGACCCAAGGCTGTGGCACTCTGGACTGGGAAGTGTCTGYAGAGCCAGAGGGACCTGCTTGCTGAAAGCCACAACTGGTGCTGCCAAGGGACTCTTAGAACAAATTCCACATGGAACTGCACTACACCACTGAGCACACCAAATCCCAGCAATGGCAAGGGTACTCCATCCAGGGGTTTGTGTTCCCTTGGAAGCAGAACCAGTAACAAACTGCATGTAACAGAGTAAAAAATTGTTTTTTTTAAAATGCTGCTGAGAACTGATGATGCTCTTGAAAATGCCAGCTTGCTCAGAGTAACACAAACCACCAYGGGCTGCCTCATGCCAGAGCTCCATGTAGGCAGGAAATTATTAGGGAAAACACCGTAGTGTTCCCGTGAGASTGGCCCAGGTAGTTCAGAGGCCGGGGAAGGGAGCCCCACATGCAGCACTGGCAGCTGATCCCGCTGTCCCCAGGGTGTGACACAGCCTCRTGTGGCACCTGGCCAGGGCTCCCCCTTGACTGGCCTGCATTCAGATGCTGGTTGCCACTACATTCCACATATGTTACCAAAATGAACATCTGACAACCACGGCAAGAACTGCAAACATTGCTCTCTCCCCTTCCCCCTCCTTTTCCCAATTTACAAATTCATTTTGATTGTGCTTATGATGCTCTTGAGTTTAATTTTATGTTCACTCAAATGCTCACTAAAATAATATTTAACGCATGAATCTTCACATGAAAATTGCAACATGAGATGCACCAAACCTGCTGTCAGACTGACACAGAGACAAACAATCCAGACAGAATTTATCCAGAGCTTTCCCAACACAGCCTGGAYATACACATAACTACATTGTGTGAAAGCAAAACCCACAGATTTTATTTTAAGCTTTTCTCGAGCTAACACACCTTAGGTTATTAGCTAATTTTCCTGGATCCCTCTGGGGAAGACAGCCTACTTTTTCCCCGGTGCCTCCTTCCAATTGTCTTGGTTATAACGATTATGCTGTATTGAGCCTGGGAACAATGAGCCCTCATTTGCATTAATCACAAAGTAACCAACATATGAAGAATTCCAAATGTGGTGTGAATCCTCTCAGATAAATAATTCCCAATGAGACACAGGAATGTGCTTTTATTCTCYATGTGCATCAGCAGAACAGGTCCCTGGGGCTGTAAAAGGGAGCTGACGGGCCCAGGCACTGCTGCAGGGAATGCAGACACGGCTATCAGCACTGCTGTGCATTCTGTAGGTGACCCTCTCCATCTGAACACGAACCAACTCCTTGTTCCCAGGCTGGCAAGGGCAGCCGATGCTCCTGAGGATGCTTAGGGAAAAAACCTCTGCACCTGACCCGGTGTGGAAAACAAAGAACTCTTGTGACCACACAACTTGAAGGTTTTTACTGAGTATCTTGGATCAAGTTTTTCTCCAGCACCTTGGGCACCTGTGCCATGTGCAGCTGGGTCCCCCTCCAGCTGTGATCCTTCCCAGCCTGATTTGCTGTGAATCCCTTCCATGCCAAGCTGCCATGTGTCATTCCCACTCTTCTGTTCCCACAGCGTGGTGTGACCTGACAGAGGSGCAGAGGCACATTGGACCCCGTCCTGTCCCCTGGTGAGGAAGGGGGTGGCCCCAGGGGTTGGAGCCTCCTCTGGTACCAACAGGAGATGCCAACAGCCCCGAGGGGCTGAGCCACAGCCCGGGGGAGCAGCTCCTGTGGCAATACCAGGAAAAGGGGGTCCTAAAGCAGTGACGGCAGAGGCAGGGGAAGGGGGCAAGGTGTTTCCCCGACTTGGAAAAAAACTTCTCCTCTGTGGCTCAATGAACAGAGAGAATCATGGTTTGGGTTGGAAGGGACATTAAATACCATCTTTTTATTATCCCAGGCTGCTCCAAGCCCCATTCAACCTGGTCTTGGACACTTCCATGGATCCAGGGGCAGCCACAGCTGCTCTGGGCACCCTGTGCCACCCTCACAGGGAAGGATTTATTCTGTATATACAATCTAAATTTACCCTGCTCCATCTTAGGGCCATTTCCCCTTGTTCTTRTCTCTGCATCCAGCACACAGGCATATCCAGAGGTGATGAACACAYCTGTAGAAGTTTTGGTGGTCATTGGGGGTGCAGCTGCTGAAGAAGCTGAATTAGTTGAAAGCAGCTCATACTTTGATCAGTCTGTGCAAGGGGAACAAGTGAAATGTCAGGCTTCAGACGTGCCAACACTTCTCTCCATTGTCACCAAAAGACTTAGAACCTGCATAGCATTTTTAACCTAATGTAAATGTTAGAAATATTCTGCATTCAGTACAAGTATGAAGCTCTTTGAGAAGMAAAGCAAAGTTCAGGACCATGAGCAGAAGTGCCTTTAACACTGCAGAAATATCCATCCTTCTCCAGCAGAGCTGTCCCTGAAATCTGAGCACAGATGACAACCAAAGCTGTGATGGTTTGGTTCATGGGAAGGGCAGTTCACCACAGTGAACATACAAAACCCGGGGCTGCTGCCACCTCTGAATGAATTCTGACACTCATTTTTTAGCCTTTCATAAACCATAAGTTTCATCTGTTCTGGGGCTCTGTCTGATTTTCTTCCTTAAACAGAAAGGTTTTCATGTTAATTTTTTATTATTTTAATATGCYTACTATCTTATGTGTATATAAACTATGAATCCAGGTAAGAAAGCCAGGAAACTTTCCAAACGCAGATATATTTCATATTTCACTTATTCTATGTGGTTATGAAGTGGGGTTCGATGGAAACTGTAAGGGAACTGCAAGCAGAGCACATATTGTGCACCAATGTAATTGAGACCAGGTAGGGCTGGAAAAGGACAAATCAGATGGGGGATCTTTGCTGTTCCTGGAATACARCTGGGTCTAGAGACTGTAGACTTGCACAGCCAAGCTCTCAGGAGTCAGCTTAAAGCCATTAAGTTGCTAAACATTTCCTGGGTATGAGATGCACTGGTGGCACAGTTGCATTTCAGGGCAACCAGCTCCTAAAATGCCATCTCCTTTTCTGCCTAACGAGGAGAGACTGAGGGTAACAAACTCATAACTCAATCATATATAATTGGCATAGCTCTTAGCATGAAAATAATTGGGTTTCAATCACTCAAATTATGTGGATTAACTGGTAGGACAAGATACAGACATAGCTCATGTCTGACATGGGACAACAGACACTGAAGCACCGAAGCAGGAGACTTTACACCAGAAACCCTATTACCACAAAGTTTATTGAAAACACTTTTTCCTTTAGAGAAAAAAGTACTTTTCTAGGCTGTGCCTTTCACACCCCTGTTTGATCAAGTCATCATTTGTTCTGTGGCTCTTGTGGGTTACAGTCACAGAGGAAACCAAAAGTTGAAGAGAAGAGTTACATAACTCCTGTTTGTGTGTAATCTTAAAAAAAAAAAAAAAAAAATAGGAGATGTTATTAATAATAGCTGAGAGGTGAATGGGAGCAGTAGGATTGAGTCTGGCAATGAGCCAAGCTCTGCCAGACACTGAAGGAAGATTTGGAGTGTCCTGAGGAAAAGTGAACCTACTGATGGAAAGGAAGAGCAGAATGGGAGCCTTTGGTCCAGCACAGCTCCTCTGGTCCCTGCTGCTCCCTCGGGAACAGCCCTGGCTCRGAGGCAGACAGAGCCAGCTGCCTCCCTTTGGGCACCCTGCCTAGAAACACTCTGCCTCTGCCAAGGCACCTCCTTGGCACACACATCTCTCCAGGGGAAGTCAGCTGTCCCCAGACACAGAGCCCTGCTCAGAAACACTGTTTAAAAAGGAGCCTCTACCCCAACACACACATCTCGGGTTCCAGTATCCCATCTCTGTCATCTGAGGTAAAATCCTTGCTAAAGTGGAATTGGTTTGCTCTCAGAGACCAAGAGCTTTTCTGAGAATTTCTCTTTTCTCTTACATTGACTGGGAAATTCTGCAAAGGCTCTCCAAATATGCAACACCCTGAGCCTGAAAACCCCAGCAGATGACATGGAGGTGTCTCTAAGCAGTAGCTGGTGTTGGAAAAATGTGTTGGGCTGGTGACAATCTTGGACACAGGACCCTCTGCACAGCCACAAGGCACAGGCAGCAAGTGGAAGGTCACATCTGCTGTGGTTCCCTCCCTGACACAGCTCTCTCGTGCCCTGGTGGCTCAGGAGAGGCTGGAAATTAATTCAAACTATTTTTATTGGCCTGCTTGTTGCTACACAACACATCCTTCCATTAGAGAGAGGAACATTGTCGTTCCTCTCATCCCCTTCCAGAGACATTTCAAATAGGTGGAGGCTTAAATCCCACAAGTGAAAGCTACAGACATAAATTCCATATTTGTTTGTGTGAATCCGCACATGGCCAACCTCACAGAATGCAAACCAAACCCCAATAATGGGACCCAGATTGAAATGAAAACCAGCTCTCCACAATGAGAGACAGATTCTTGTGTCTGAGAGGTTTGCAGTCAGCTACAATAAAAATCAAGCTCTRCAGCCCGGCCAGCCCCTGAGCCTTCATAAATATCACTTTTCCTTTGTTTTATTGTTAGCAGAAGCAGCTTGGCAGTGGATGCCACCACACTATTAGTAAACACACGTCATTATAAACACAGAACAGAGACCATAATAACCATCAAGGAGCAAGGAGGAATGAATTACACAACCCACCAACTCCTAAGAAAACAATTTCAGGAATACAARGCAGTTCCAGCTGGAAATGTCACCATGGCACCCCACACCTGCCTCATTCTTCCACCTCTCCCTGAGCTTTGATGCTCCGTGTGAAGCCAGAGAAGCTGTGAAAAGGACCTGGTGGGTTCCTGTATTGTCTGAAAATGACTCCACTTCAAGAGACAATTCCTTAACTGCCAGACTGGCAGATCCAGCCAGGTTTACAAGAACCAGGACRTGATCTTTCTGCCCCTTTCACTACCACAAATAATAACAACATATRTTCAGAGAATTAAAATGACGTAGTGCTTCTGTGGGATCCATCCACRCAGGGGACCAGAAACTCTTGGCTACCCAAGCATCTGCAAAAGCCCAAGGAATGATATTTCAGTTCAGGACTCCCAAGAATTCCTGCAAAATTGTAAAGGCAAAAATCGTGCCCTCCTGATGGGCTGGTGGGCTCTGCTGCCTCACCATAGCACTGCAGGGAGGGGAAGCTCTGGGCAGCTCATCCCTTCCCAGCAAAATCCCTCCTTTCCCTCCACATGTGGAGACAGGAGAAGCATCAAACACAGATGAAGAAGGTCAAACACAGCGAGGGAGCAGCACAGAGCCCATCGTGCCATGTGYTATCTCCTGCCCCAGGCTGTGGGCAACAGCGGCTCTGGGCTTTGCCAGCCTGCCGTGGAAGGAGAGTTTCCAGACCTTGGTTGGACTTATTGCAGGCAGGACTACAGGAAATACCCCAAAAAACCCTGAGTACAGATCAGAAATACCAGGAAACCACATTGGTGATGCTGCACAGTGCACTAAGAAACATCCTCAGGATTTTTGTGAGCACTGAAGAAAAGTGATTTTGTGCAGCGAGAGGAAGGTGTGAGARACTGCAGTGTCCTTCAGGGACATGCAGAGAAGATCCCTACAAAGATGCCAGGGTAGATCCAGGCAATATCTCCAGCATAGAGATGTCCTCCAGAGGGAAACGGCAGGATTTTGGGCAAAYGTAAATGAGATCAAGAGTGAGAATCCAGACAGGTCAAGGATCCACCCAGTCCAATGTAAGTCATGTAAATACCCAGAGAAAACTGTGGAGTTGAGGGGGAAAGAGCAGGGGACAGAGCGATCTCTCCCTTTGCCAGAAGGAGGCTGAGAAACAAAACTGGATTGTGGAGAAAAAAGAAAGGCTTAGAAGAGGGCAATAAACTGGAGCTCAAATTCCTGAGTCAGGAAAAACCAGAAGAGACTTAGAGTGGGAGAAGAAAAGATACCTCAAAGGGAAGAAGACATCATTCTGCAATTTTTCAGTAGTCTTTGTACTGATCAGCAAGATCAAGAATAAGAACACACAGATGTGGCACTGGGGACATGGTTAATGGCAGAACTGGCAGTGCTGGGTTAATGCTTGGACTCGGTGATCTTAAAGGTCTTCTCCAACCTCAATAACTCTGTGACTCTGGTAAGAGGAGGGCAAAGTCAGAAATTCCTGAGAGTTGTCTGGGATGATGAAAATGGAAGCCATGGAAAGACATGTTTTGGGGGGGAAATCTACAGAGATTTTCAGTGTGATAATTAGGATTTTCYGTGATAAATAAAAATTAGTTCTAAAGTATTTACACATGGTAAAATAACTTGCTCTTATTTGTCAGCTGGTAAGAAAGCAAAATGAGTGTGGCTTTGCAGCAAGACAGGGCAAAATGGAGCTTAACAGAAAGAGAAGCCTGTGATTTGTCCTTTTGGCATCATTCAGAAAAGTTTATTCTTTCCTCCAGGTTTCAAAGTCCTCTTGGACCTGTTTTAAATAGATGGCTTTGCACAAACTCGTGTCAATGTCTGTATTCCTACAGAAAGGAGATGAAAATATGCCTGAGAATCCTCTGTACTCTCTACCTAGGAGGAAACATTATCCCCCAGTTTGTTAAGTTCTCAATATTGGATGCAGATGAGTGAAAATTTCTCAGCAATTTTARCAACATCCCTAAGGAATAGGAGAAAATGGCTTGAAGTGGTATTTTCCAAGAGGAATTGCTGGAGAGAGCTTCTAAAGCCATCATCTGCAGTTCAGAGGGAACCCCACTGCTGGGCTGTTACACACCATGGTCACTGCTTTTTCTGCCCCTGTCCTGCTGCTGGACCATGCCAGCAGCCCCCACGTCCTCTGCAATGTCCACTGCCATGGAAGGGACATCTGGAACACCCACATGAGGCTGGACAAGGTGTGCATTTATGGGACATCCTGCAGCAGCCAAGGGTGGTGCTGAGCTTTACAGGGTCACATGCAGATCCTGTAACAGTTGGTTAAAATAAGGGGGTAATTCACACCTYGGGGGCTGCTCTTTCACTCGTTCTGCAGGCTCGGGAAGGCAGCACTGGGGGGATTCACATCAAAAAGCCAAAGGTGCTACACAGCTTAAAACAAAGCTTAAACACTGAAAATCAGAACAAGATCTGCAGAAAAAATGCTGAACCTCCGGGATCCAGAAGTACTGCAGTACAGCAAAGCTGGATTTTTTCAGTCTCTATTAAAATAATGATTAAATGGAGCTCACAGCTGTTCAGTGCATGATWTGAAGGTGGTACAAGGCACTAATAAAGTGGCAGCCACAGTGTCACAGTGTCACAGCCTCGTTGAAGGGCTGCAGTAATAAAGGCAGATGGCAGCAGAGCAGCAAACGGGGTTTACTGCTTGGCAAATGGCAAATTCTTCACTGAGCAGTTCAAGAAAACCCAACAGTTTTTCAGTTCCACAGAATTTTCTGTTCTCATTCCCTTTGCTGACAAAAATATCCCATTGTCAGGAGAAGGAACACATTCACRCTGCCATGCTGACTGAATTTAGATACAAAATCCAAGCCAGACTTATAGAAAGTGAATAGAAATGCAGCTTCTAGAAATGGATGAATCACAGCAATGGAGTTTCCATAAACCATTTAGGGTTTGATGATGTATTTATCATTACAGTACAATTGGATATTAACAATTCTGGACTCAAAACATCTGATTTTTTCCCCACAGTTTTGCAAGGATTTAGCTGTAACAGTTTAGAATAAACTCAGAGCAGAATTCAAGGGATGGTGTGAACAGGGAAAATTCAAACGTGGGTCCTTGACTCTGATAAGAGAGAAGATTTCTCTGGCAGACAATACAGACATACAGCTGGCCCATGAAACACTTGGGGACTAGGCCAGAAGAACACATGGGAAAATATCAAAGCAATTGAAGGTAAAGAAAATGGATTTGTGATTTTAGAAGAAACTATATTTGGCTTTGACCTTACTTGTGGTGTTGGTGAGTCACTCACAATAATATACCCAGGACAATAACAGTGACAGGCAGGACATAAAGAGCATTTAGAAGTCTCAGATACAGAGTTGAGCTGAACCAGACTTGTTTGAATACAACTTAGTCAAATATGCATTTTCACAATAAATTCTCATTTAAGACATAATTTTTTCATATATTTTCCATCTAAGAGAAAAAAAATAGACTCCACATTGATTACCTTTGCCTGTGCTAAAAATCATTATTTTCATATTCTTCTGGCTACAAAAAATAATACCAAGAGCTGGAAGAATTCTTTCTAGAACATGAACATTCTGCTCTTTTTCCCAAACACAGCCTGGCAACAGTGATGCCCCAGCACCTGAGAATTCCATGGCTGGCACTGGGAGCTCCCAGCAATTTCACTGCCATGAAGGTGCTCAGTGCCTTGCGACAACAAAGCCAAGAGAAGGGGCTTGAGACAGAACTTCTTTACAAGGAATGGTGCTTTGCTAAGATGAGCTCAGGATCAATTAAAATTGTAACCCCTTCCTTGCCCCATGCTCACCCCTAACACACAGACAACAGGATCATTGAACACTTTTATTCATTGGCATTCATTAATTATTTACTTTCTCTATAAAGAAATTAACATAGGAAGAAATTAACATAGGAAATTAACATAACATGGAAAACTACATTTCTTTCAAGAAAAAAGGGGGAAAAGTGTGAGGCTGTTTATGAATGGGGGTTGGGAGGAGCCTGGCAGAGCAGAGGATCCCTAATGCCTTAATGAAGATAAGCAGATGAAAAGGGCCACTGCGGATTGCCACTGCCTCGCAGTTAAGTGGTGGGTTTCGGAAATCATCCCTCCTGATTCATCCTCTGGTTACATTCTGGTTCTTCAGTCAATTATGTGTTACCACATCGGGTTTGAGAGCAGATTCCTCAGTAAWCAGCCAACAGCAGACAAATTAGCTGGGAAACCCAAGCACTGCTCTTTATCACAGGAGTTTTGATGGGCATTGGGGCCAGTCTGAGACAGCCCCACAGGTGTGTTGGTGCCTGCCAGGCTCCCAAAGGCTTTGTGTGCCCAAACCCCCAAGAAGAATTTTTTGCAACTGTTCCCAATATACTCCCAGCTGCTCTCCCACAAAAATAAATAAGAATAGGATTTTTTTTTTTTTTCTGCTCTGAAAACCATGGAGTGGGGGAGAAGGAGACCAACACAACCATCAGCTAGCTTGTTCAAAGACGTGTCTTGGCATTGGAGGTCTCAGGGAGTTTCCCTTTGGGGGAAACCAGCAGGATCTCTTCAGCTGGGAACAAGCAGCTCCCTGGCTGTCCCCCCAGAGAGTCCTGGTGTCCCTGCCTCGCTTGGATCTGTGTAAAGGAACTGTTCCAGAAGGCAATGATCTCACCCCTGTAACTCACTTCATGTGAGGAGTTTTTCTCCATTCTAATTAGGATTTCACCTGTGCAGGCTTGCCCCGTGCAGGCTCTGCAGTGGGAACAAGCCAGGGCTGGGGATAAGGCCAGGAATGCAGACTCAGGGAGTGATCTCAGCTGCTTTTCTTATCCCCAGGGCTGCCAGGAGAGAGGAGCTGGGCACCTGGAATTGTGCCAGCCCTGTGCCTCCAAGCCTTGAGCATCCCCATCCTTTWGGGGTCTGACAGTTCCGTCCCCTGCAGTGCACCCCACTGCCCTGTCCTGGTTATGGGGCCTGTGTGGAACAAAGGACTTGTCTGCACAGATCCCACCAGGAAAAAAGCACAAGGCAGCTCCTTCAGAGCTCCCACGGGATGAGTCAGCAGCACTTCCAAACTCCTCCACTGGGATTTGCACTGATGTTTTCAGGTTTGCAGATATAAAAACGAGAAAGTTGTTCTTCCATGGGTTGGTGCATGAACAGAGGACACTGTAGAAAGCTGTTGTCTACACTTCATTCCATATTATTAAACCTGTTCACTGCTAGGTGTCTTSCTGGGAGCTTCTGCTTCCTGCCTTGGGGCAGCTCAGGAGGCACTCTCTGTGATGGGCACTCCCAGCTGAAGCCAGGCACACTCACAGCCACAACGTGTCCCCATAGTTCACCAGTGATCACACGTGACACTGATGTGGCACCCATGGCACCGTGCAGCCCTTGGCTTCTCCACATGCCTGGTCTCTCTATTGCAYCCTGTGCTTCTGGGAATATCTCAACACCYTGCTGGAATCTACTCTGAGGTTTTGAGGGTCTGTTTGGTTTGGTTTGGTTGGTTGGTTGGCTGTTTGCCTGTTTTCCTTGTGCCTTCTGGGAGTTAACATCTCATCCTTATTAAGAAAACCATTCAGCATCTCCTTCAGCAGATTTAATTTATGAATTTTATCCTGAAGCAGGAAAGAACTGCTTCATGTTTCTAGCTTAAACCCTGGGCTTAATTTCATTATTATTCAAGAAGTGCTGCCCTTTGTGGGTCAATGATCTGAATCCAGAGCCAAGTCCTGACGCCAGCAGGGAGCCAGGGCAYGCTGCCAGCCTGGCACATGGCCCCGAGAGGATGCTGCTGCAGCAGGAAGAACTGCAGAGATTGCAGTGATTGCTGAGATTGCTAAAATTGCACTGATTGCAGGGATTGCAGGGATTGCTGAGATTACAGGGATTGCAGTAATCACAGTAATCCCTGCAGGGATTGCAGGGATTGCAGTGACTGCAGGGATTGCAGTGCAGGGCTCTGCTCCCTGCGCACTTGGGGACACACAGTTCACAAGCAGGTTCCCCAGATTTTAGCCCCTACAGTTTCCTTGATGGACTCATTTAGGTGTCACAATRTCAGAGAGRTCCARAGCTKTTCCAGAGTGTCCAAAGGAGGGAGCCAGGGCTGGGGAAGGGTCTGGAGGGGCCACCCGAGGAGCGGCTGAGGGCCCTGGGCTGGTTCAGCTGCAGCAGAGGAGCCCGAGGGCAGAGCTCCCCGGGGGCTGCAGCTCCTCCCGAGGGGCAGCRCAGGGACAGCTCCCAACTCTGCTCCCTGGGACAGGGACAGCAGCCAGGGAACAGCTGGAGCTGGGCCAGGCCAGGCTCAGGCTGGAGAGCAGGGAAAGGTTCTTCTGTGCCCAGAGGGTGCTGGCACTGCCCAGGCTCCCCAGGGAATGGTCCCGGCCCCGAGGCTGCCAGAGCTCCAGGAGAGTTTGGACAGCGCTGCCAGGGATGCACAGRGGGGGAKTGSTGGGGGGTCTGGGCAGKGACAGGGRCTGGAYTGGRTGATCCTGGTGGGTCCCTTCCAGCTCAGGACATTCCCTGATTCCCCAATTCCCTGACTCTCTGAATTCAGATGCAATGGAATGATTTAAGCAGAACTCACCCCCTGCTCCAGCCCCAGGGGCTCACAGAGCAACCCCTGACACCAGACTAGTGCACCATTAACTCTGGAAGTCCCCACTTTTCAAYTTTATTTCCTTGTGAAGGGCAGAACTGGGCTTTCAAAATACCTGCCATGAACTGAAGCCACCAAGAAATTATTTTATTCTTATTGTTACACCAATGAAAGTAATGGACTGATCAGTTTTCCTTAAATAATATTTCACTGGAAAAATATGAGTTAATAAAATAGAATCGGAATATCCCCACTTTTAAAGTAACTTTTAATGTGTTTGGGTTGTTTTTGTTTTTTTTTTTAATATTCACCATGAAATTGGTAATCACTGAGAAATAAAGGCAGTTTCTAGAGCTGCTCAGTGGTCACAGTGGTCACCGGGAGGCAGGAGAGGCAGCTGCACATTGAGGCACTGCTTTGCATCCCAGGATGAAAYGGCTGTGCTGGCACTGCAGGGCTGGTATTCCCCACTCAGTGAACTCATCCAAAACACTCACAAAGCCTGGCTCCTGAAATAAGGGGTATTTTGCCCCTTTATGCAGATCCTGTTTCAGCCATAGYTCAGAACTGCAGGAGTTGCCAGCACTCTCAGGGTGCTGGAAGCATTTCCCAGCCCCCCCACACCCAGAGTCCCATTCAAGCCTCCTTTGCATACCTGGACACCAAATCCTTCTTGTCTCTCATGGCCCAGGTGCAGCTCCCCTGGAATACTCAGCAGCCAAGTCAGATGAGAGCACAAAAGGGAAGGGGCCAAAGTGGAAAGAGCCCCAGTCCCTGCTGGGCCACTTGGCCAAGGCAGCTGATAGCCATTGGTTCTGCCAGGATCATCCCTTCTCTAGCAGAAACCAGCAGCCAAACATGTCCCAAGAGCGTCCTCCCTAAAGAAATGGGRTGCTGAGCTTTACAGCCTCACCACAGAGCTGCCCAGGGGCAAAAAGGAGCATTTTGTCTGCTGAGTTATTTCCTTGGAAAAAGAAAATTATCGAAAGTGCAAAATCAGCTCCTTTTTCGAGCCGGAGTTGACGTCTCCTCCCTGTGCCCAAGGGTCCAAGCTCTCCATCAGGTGCCCAAGGGCTGTGGGATCAGAGGAGGGTGGTGGCTCTGAGGGCCTGCAGTGCCCCRCTGCACAAGCTGCACCCACAGGAGACAAACCAGAGCAAGGGAAAGACATTCCTGGAAAGATTTCTGCAACACCTGTGTGCAAACTGTGAGCACTGATTCCAAAATAATACCCTTACACTTCTGGGGATTTGGGTTTACAGAATCCCAGGATCACTGAGGTTGGTGAGCCTGCTCACAGGGTGAGCCTGTGCCCAATGCTCACCTTGTCCCCAGCCCAGTGTTACCTCCAGCATTCTTGGACACCTCCAGGGATGGGCACTCCAAACCTCCCTGGACAACCCCTGCCAATGTCCAATCCCACATATACTGAGCTATCTGCCTGYTTACCTCAACTGTATTTCATCCCTGACAAATGGGCACATCTTTTGTATAAATCCTTTCACGCATTGAATGGTAGTGAAGAAACTCAGGGATATCTGTGTTCATGTAAATTGTTACCATTCCCTCCACCCCCTTGCAGTAATAACTCAGAATAATATCCCAAGAAAGCCAAGAATCTGGTTTTGTCATTTGCTCCAATGAGAGAGGGGTCACAGGGGTAAGAAATTTGGAAATCTCCATGGGGTTGTGAGCAGACAGGAGGGCTCACAGCACAAAAACCTGCTCTGAGGCTGCTCCTGCCTGCASAGCCTGGGCTGTGGCTGCACCTGAGCCGCCACCTCTGCCCCGTGTACTGCTCCTCATGGGTCCTGCTTGGCACCAGCCCAGGGATCCCRTGGATCATGAACCATCCCACGGGGCCTTTCCCCTCATTTCCCTGGATTTGGCATTAGCCTGGAGGAAGCAGACACGGAGCCCTGCAGCCCCTGCTCCTGCTGTGAGCAGCAATCACAGCCCCAGCCTGAGCTCCTGCCTGGGCCATGCTCAGCAGGGATGGATGCTCCTCCAGACCCACAAAACCTCGTGCCCTCTCAGAGCCCTTTGTGCTCACCCCAGACACCAGAGCAGCCCAGAGCCCCAGTCCTGAAGGACCCTACACCTCAGCCACGTGGCAGCACCAGCTCCTGCATCATTGGGCGTGCAGAAACCCAGTCTAGATCCTCATATTTACAGTTTAAAGCTTGAAAGAAAGAAGAAAAGGGCTTACACTCCAACTGCAATGTAAAAACAACAAAAAAAATTGTATTTCAAGAATGCTGGAGAAATAAAAAATAAGGGGCCCTAGGAATGTTACTGAAAACTCGATGTGACTTTGATTCCCCCACAGCTTTTCCAGAGTCCCTGTAGAATGGGGGGTTTTTGATGCTTTTTTGGGCTGAATGGGAGGAAAGTGTCAATTGCAGTTGTCTGGCTGGCAGAAAAGGATGGGCCAAGTCCTYATTTCCATCACAATCCAGGGATCCACAACCACACGGGCACCAGAACCAGAGTGYGATGCAGGAGAGGAAGGGAATATAAATACACACCAGATTGTCTCTGTCAGGTGTGTATCTGACTCCTGAAAATTTATCACACACACYCTGCACATGTGGGAAATACAGGGGCAAGTGAAGTGTCTTGGAGACCTCACGGAGGAGACAAATTCTTTTTTAAAAAAAATGAAAGTGGAAGAACACAAACATTGGTAAAAGATCACCCAAATGRTCTCCCTCAAAAAATGGAGGCTTAGACTGTTGTGGAAAGCTGAAGTGTGAATCCAATCTACCTCATAAATCTTTCCTTGGTGTAAAGGTAAGTTTCAAACACATATATAATATTCAATAATAAAATAAAAAATATTCAATATTTATTATTTATTCAATAATAAAATAAAATTCAAATAATAGACACCCATGTGGGATACTTTGCTAATCTCAAAACTCTTGAAATTACCAGACTGACATCACCAGAGCTGTGCCCTTTGCAAGCACAGGACCTGGCTTGGCATTGAAAAACTCAGATAATTTTTGGGGATCTGCAGGAAAAATAACCAATTCCAAATCATTGTAGAGACTAAAATCCTCAACAGCATTTTGAAAAAGTCACCTCTACTCTTCTCAACACCTTCAGCAAGTCACCTGCACTTTTGTATTTTCCCATACATCAGGCTAACCTGGCTGCCTTGAAACACCTGGTTAGTTTAGGGATTTCACTTAAAAATAACCCCTCTCTGCAAAGGATTGGGCTGGTTAGAAATGAAAACTTGTTTCTCATAAAACATTGCTCAGGGTTTGACAGCGCATTTCTAGTGGCTGATGGCTTGTGATAGTCCCCTGTGAATGAAGGTGGCAGCATGGGCAGGYGGGTTAAGGGTGACTTTAGGAAGGGATTACTTTGTCCTTCTGTCCATATCCTGCTTTTCTTGATGGCTTTCACCCCATCACATCAAATTCCCTAAGCTTCTTACAGACAAGGAAATTCTGGGCAACGTTTTTCTTGAAAAAATATTTTTCTTTCTTTGTAGAATCAACATTCCCTTCCCAGCTCAAGATTTTGTGACTTGCCTGTATCAGCCTTTTCACCAAGCCAAAGCCTTCCATCCCCCCAAGGTTATTTGTGACTCCTGCAGCATTRCAAGCAGTGACAGCGAGGAGGCAGGAATGGCAGAGTGCCTCTGTCACTACGAATCTGGCTGTGACACTCAAAGGCATCAACCAGCCCAGCCTTGTGCCTGGAAATATAATCCAGCCACCTGGAATAATTTCGCATCTTTAACTACACCACTCTTCCCTGAAAGGTTCAGTGCAGAGCTTGGCCTCGTGACAGGAACGTATCCAAAGAGAGCAGATCCCCTCAGTGCAGAGAGGAAAGGACAGGTTAGAGCAGGGTACCCCAAACATCACAGAAATGCTGCAGCCATGGACCCCTGTGTTGCTCTCAGCTGCAGCTGGGTGCACAAATGGAGGGCAATATCCCTGGCTTTTACCTTTTGTACCCACCCAGACACTTGGACAACTTGTTTGCACAAGGGACCAGTGAAAGCCAAGAGGGATGTGCTGCCATCATCAGACAAGAGACCCTTTAGTGGCTGTTGGCTCCTGAGCTGATAGCCGAGTCCTTCACCCACACTTGGTTTATTTTGCTCTGGCCCCACTCCTCTGGCGAGCTGGCTGATGCTGGGGAAAGCTGGGAGAGATGAGGMCAGGGATTCCTTGGCTTTAATGCACAACTGAAAGATGCTTTCAGTCAGCTGCAGCCTGGGTGCCAGATTTTATTTTTTGCTCTCGCTCCAGGGTGGAGAGGGCCAGACCTCTCCTTCCTCATGCTGCCTTTGCTCTCACAATCCTCATGGAGCTGCAGAAAAGAATTTTCCCATAAATAAACAAAATATTGAGTTACACACCATGCAAGTGATGACAGAAGAGAGCCCCAAGTCATCTTCTTAATTTCTATGCACAACACAGCATGCCAACTCTCAGATAAAAGATGCATGAAAGAAAGTGACATTCCTTCCAAGCCCACATAGTTTTGAGGTAAAATCACTGCGTTGTCATTCCCCACGTGCTCACTGGGGCACAGGGCTCAGCGCTCCCTGCCCCTCTCCAGCCTGGAGCTGCACCAGCTCCCCTCTGTCCCCACCACCCATCTCCTGCTCCCAGCTCTGCTTTAACCCTTGCAGGCCAGCAGGTGACTGTTTGTAGGGTCACAAGGCCAATGGCTGCCTTGAGCCACATCCCACTGCAATCACAGCTGCACCTTTGCTTCCCCGGCTGGAAACCAGAGCCTGGCTCCACAGATCTCAACTGGGGATAAATTGCTGCAAAGCCSTCTGGCACAGAGGTGGTTCCTTCAGATTCTGCTGGGCTTTTTATAATTTGGCTACTTTAAAAAAATAATTTGATAACAGAATACTGAATAATTCTTCACTGAATAATTTGCAGGTTCACTACAGACATTATTCATGAGAAAGTGATTCAAAATATTCAAGACAGAAATATAAAATGACGCTGGTGGGTTTTGTTGTCTGCACAGGCCTTGCTGCCTTCCTTTGGTCTCTGATGGGGGCTCTCACAAGATTCAGCTCTAAGGAAGCATCCTAAGGGCCGATTTCTGGCTTGTGGCAGGAGGGCTGCGGTCACACATGAACTGAATGCCACTGGGATGCCCTGAGCCCTGAGCACAGTATAGGCAAGGCATGGTGAGAATGTCACCACGCAGCAACCTTAGCCACCAGGTCAGGGAGAAGCCCAGGCTGAGAGGGAAAGTGAATACCTGGGAAATGAAATAATTTTCCAGAGTTGCCAGACAGCCTTTGGAAACACAAAGGGCCAAATCTCTGCACCCTCAGGTGCAGTGCAGCATTTCATACTCCTGCTCTGCTTTCTGCCTGGTTACACCTCCCAGTGTTACACCTACAATCACAAAGCTTATGCTAAAAGCTTTATCAGGACTTCTCTGATTAGGAAAGTCACATTACTCATKAAATATCGGGTACATTTTGCTCTCTCTTTCCTAGGAGATGCCCCTCAGTGCCTGTTCTGAGTGGGCAGCTGGGGAGGTTGTGCTGCAGCTCTGCCCTTGTCCCCCTCAGGGCAAGCCTGGCTCTGCTGGGGAGGGAAAGCCACACACACAGGGCTGACATGCTGGAATCCGAGACTGCTTTGGGCTRGAAGGGACATTACAGCTCATTTCAACCCATCCCTGCCATGGACACCTTCCACTGTCCCAGGGTGCTCCAGCCTGGCCTTGGGCACTGCCAGGGATCCAGGGGCAGCCACAGCTTCTCTGGGCACCCTGTGCCAGGGCCTCCCCACCCTCCCAGGTGGGGATCCTGCCCAATATCCCATCCATCCCTGCCCTCTGGCAGTGGGAAGCCATTCCCCCTTGTCCTTTGTCCAAAGTCCTCCTCCAGCTCTCCTGCAGCCCCCTGAGGCAATGGAACAATTTCCCATTTTCTTTATAAAAACTTTTTGCATTAATATATTTTACCTTGCTGAATTTTAGGTGTGGCCTGTTTGAGTCCCACCTTATTCAGTTGCAAGTGCAGATGAGCTGTTCATGTCTGTGACTCCAAAAGGCAAAACTGTGCTATGCCCCAGCAATGTAGGGAAGGGTGGGACAGCAGCTTCAACCAGCAATGGGAGATGTGGGATATGTTGGTGGTATTGTGATATTGTGGGATATGTTGGAAGATGTGATCTATGTTAGTACTGCTCACTCTGAAATATCCAAAAGGAGCAGGCTGTGTAACACAGAATTTATTTTCCTGAAGCTGCATACATATTAATTTATGTTCTTGAAAAAAAAACCCAAACCCAAGCCAGAAGGTGAAAAAACCCTAACAAAGACTAATTGACATATATGCATATTATTGAAAATTAACTCATTTGGCTGCTTCAATTATTCTTACCAAAGTGCTCTCAGACAGAAAGGTTTTATTAATAATATTTTATTTCTATCAATAGAAAAATGTCAAAAGAMGTGGCTCTAGCTGGTCACAGCAGGTCTTTCCTGACTTGAGAAATTTTTAGAACTTGTTCATAGTGARGGGACAAAGAGAAAGAGGAAAAAAGGGCTGAAAAAAAGGCTTCTGCACAAAATATGACCTGGAGGCCAGAGCAAGGAATTGGGAATCCCTAAGGAATGGGGAGGCATTCAGTTCCATTGAGGGTGAAACAGTTACACATTTATAATTAATTCACAGAATGACAGAATGTAGTGAGCTGGAAGGGATCCCAAAGGATCACCCAATCCAGCTCCTGTCCCTGCCCAGACCCCGCACCAATCCCCCCCTGTGCATCCCTGGCTGTCCAAACTCTCCTGGAGCTCTGGCAGCCTCGGGGCCGGGACCATTCCCTGGGGAGCCTGGGCAGTGCCAGCACCCTCTGGGCACAGAAGAACCTTTCCCTGCTCTCCAGCCTGAGCCTGGCCTGGCCCAGCTCCAGCTGTTCCCTGGCTGCTGTCCCTGTCCCAGGGAGCAGAGTTGGGAGCTGTCCCTGYGCTGCCCCTCGGGAGGAGCTGCAGAATTACAGCTGCAGGATCTTCAAACAATTTCACTGGATTTTGCTCTCATTCCGCTCTCCTGTTTTATGTCTCAGACTCCCCTTACACTGGAACAGGAGTTCATCAGGATCAACCCTTCTCTGCTGTAACAGAGGCATGGCTTTGGGGACGAACAAGGAACTGTTGCCTGCTGATTCCCATGAGTTCCCTGCTTTTCTAGGAGGTTTGGGTGATCAGGATTCTCACTGCTGCTCYGAGATTTTTTTGGGTAATTGCTCTGTGTGTCCCAACATGTGGGGTTGACTTCCAGTTGAGTTGTGCATGGCAGGAGGGATCCCTGGGAGCCAGGGACTCACATCAAACCCCAGCTGGAAGGCATTTGCTGCATTATCATGGGACCATGCAATGGTTTAGATTGGAAAGGACCTTAAAAACCATCTCCCCTGCCATGGAACCTTCCACCGTCCCAGGCTGCTCCCAGCCCTGTCCAACCTGRCCTTGGACACTTCCAGGGATCCAGGGGCAGYCACAGCTTCTCTGGGCACCCTGTGCCAGGGCCTCCCCACCTTCACAGCCAGGAATTTCCTCCTTATATCTCAAGGAAATGTCTCCTCCTTTGATCWGAGACCATTCCCCTTTGTCCTGTCACTGCCTATAGTAGTGAAGGAGTTACTTAATTTTCTGTGTAAGTTTTATTTGTTTCAAATGTAATTTTCCTTCCTCTTTTGCTTTTCTTTGCCTGACCTAGGATCTCATTCTTTTCTTAGTCTGGCAGAAGCAGCAGTTCTTTTCCCTGTCCTGCAGGAGCACCCCCTTCCTCTRCCTTTTCCTCCCCAAAGTTTCCTCTGGAAAGGCACTTAGACCCTGCAGCTGCTCTCTCAGTRTCCATTTGTTCTTCACAATGCAGAAGAAGCTGTATGGGATGAACTTTTATTTATTTTTCTCACCCCTGTTTAAACTTTTTATGTCTGCTTTCAATTCTTTTCTTAAAGAAAGGAAAAGATAATTCTGTCATTGACTTAATTGAAAAATKAAACTGAAGCCTATTGATTTTGCCCAGATGAATTTAACTCCCTGCCCCTTCTTTTCTAGCATGAAGATGTCACTAATAATTTGCTATATTCCTTTAAAAATTAATTTATGGAATATCATTGAAATTTGAAAGYGCTCACAGCAACTGGAACACAGCAAGAAGTAGAAGTTTATAGCCCCTAACAAGAATAAACAGGACCAGAAAGTCCTTCATGTTCTCCCAGCTAACCATAGAAACAGCTACTTTTTTCTATTAAATAATCTCAAGGAAAAGTTAACGAAACATAAATTAGAATGACTGCCACTGATTTATTTTTCTGCATAAAAAAGAACATTCAGTAGCAGGTCATTTGTTTTTGTTTTCCTTCAGAGAGTAAATGGAAACATATCCTTACCTCACTTTTCTCACAAGTACAGTAGATTTCCTAAGCTGGTGTCAAGGTTTTATTGCCAGGAAAAAGTGGTTGAATACTCAGCATTTGTAATGAGGGCATCACCAGGCAGGGAGCACAGCTGTCAGACCGGGACCCTCATTTTTTAGGCATTGCCTGATGGRGTTAGGATCATTGGTGTCACTTTTTTGGGCAGGGAATCCTGAACCTACAGCCTTCCTTTGCAGATAACTTTTGGAGAAGGTGGATTTGGGGTTGAGAAAGTGGCAGGACCTGATGGCCAGGCTGAGGGGCCRTGGCAGCTGTGAAGGGAGCAGGGARCTTCTCTCAAAYACAAACACAGGATGGTGGAACTGCACTCACCACAGGACCCAGGTGGAGTCGTTGTATTGGGGGTCTGGCGGATGCTATGGCTGCTCTCTGCTCTGCAGCAGCATCAACCCTTTCAAAGGCAATAAATCCATGCCYGAAGGGGTTTGTGAGCACCAACAGGAGCCCTAAGCATTCATCCCACTGACAAATTACCAAGTCAGGATGATCAAGTGGATTACAAATGGGACTAGAAACTCCTGAGCGCCTGTTCTGGCTCCAGCCTTGATTTTCTGCTGTGACCTTAAGCAAAWAATTTGAACTTCTCTGAGCCAAATTCATTGCTCCTGTAATTCCATTTGATAGAGTAAATGAGGAAGTGTATGGCCCTCTAAATCTTCATTTCCCTATCTGTTCATGTGGGTGAACGCTTTCGGGATGTAATTATTGCCCACAGGTTCAGAGATGTTTCAGATCCTTACAGCTCTTTGATGTTGGCAAACCTRTTTGTTGATATATGGAGTACCTGTGTGGTAAAAACTTTTAGAAAAGCTCTTAGCTTTCATCCCAGAGTGGGTGGGAAAACACTATATGTATGTTATATAAGTTTAATCTTGTTTCCAGCTTTCTTTCAAGTGTAAATTTTGCCTATCATTGTGTGCCCAACAGTTACCTGGGTTCTGCTTGAAACATCTAACAACTTTGCGCTGTGAAAAAACAGCCAAAGGCTTGGCTTCAGTATYGAAGAGACCTTAAGAAATTTGGTTGTCTGGGTTTCTGCACAACTGTGATCAACAGGACAGCACCAAGGGTGATGTCCRTGATGCGCTCAGAAAGCACTGAGCCCTTCAAATTCTTACTGCAGGCTCATTGGGGTTATCTCAGCTCTCCTTTCTGCTGGGAGGCAGCTGCTGCTCTTKTGCTGCCATCCATCACCTCCGGGCTCTTTGTGGGGCACAGGTCCAGCCGGGCTCGCCCATCCCCACAGCTCAGCTCTAATGCCCTTGGGTGCCCTCGGCRTGGCCAGGAAAGGCCCCTCGAGGGCTGGATCCCACCATGGCCCTGGGAACAGGGATCTGGGGKTTGCCAGAGCCTGTGCTGGAGCTATGCTGGGGTGTGTGTCCTGCTGGGATGCACATTCCTGGGAGGCACGTTCCTTATGGGAACACACAACACACACGTGGTCCATGGGGTTAGCCGGGCTTACATCCCTGTGGGGGAAGAGACACTGGAAAACCATAGAGAAATGTCCTGAAGGCCATCATTCAGAGAAAACACTTCTGGAAAGAGGCTAGTCCTATAAAAGCCAGCATTGACAGCTCTGTGTGGACATGGCTGCTCAGAACTCTGGCACTGGAGCTCCTGGCCAGGGCCTGGCAAGCATGGCCGGGGTGCCCTGGGCTCTGGGGGTGATGGTGGGGCAGTGGAGGTGGCTGGTGCTGGGGAAGGAGGCAGCCACAGCCTCACAAGGCTTTGGCCCTCTCTCAGGGTTCCCGATGGATACACTGGAAGAGATTTTGTTCTCTCCTTTCTCTGTCCCAGGGCCTGGGCCTGGCAGCCCCTCAGTGTGCAGGGGCAGGGTGCCCCCCATAACAAGGCTTTAATAAAATGAAACAATGCAGACACAGAGCCCACAACAACCTCCCACTCTGCAGCTGGATTCCAACCCTGCTGCAGTGATCAGCCCTGACTATGAGCCAGCCTGAACAGGGTCTGTCAGCCCTGGAAGCAGCAGAAGCCATGGCAGCTCAAGTGCTGAGAATCAGAGGTGGAAAGGAGCCCTGTTAGGTYGTTCACACTGCTGGCTCCTGACAGAATTATTCCTGGTGCCATGCTCTCRCAGGAGCCTGAGCCTGTCTCATTTGGAATAATTCCAACCTTGGTGCTCCAGCTACCTTTCACTCGGAAAAACCATTTCAGCGTCTAAGAGACCTCCTGGGTAGGAAACTCAGGCACAGCTGGGTGTAGTGAACGATTCCTTGAGCCCTCTGAACCAATTCCACCCCTCCCTTGGTGGCTGTGCCAGTGGAATCCCTGGGACCTGCTGGATGGAGCTGCAGTCCCCACTCYTCYGTGTTTGATGTGTTCTTGTGGAGCYGCCCCTCCAGGCCCCGAGATTCCCACACAGCTGCCAGAATAGAGTGGGACTGCTCTGCATTTGCCCTAAGCCCTTTTTAATAGTTGGCTCACTATGTAAAGGGTCCTTAAAAATGAGTATTTTGTGCTGTWTATTTAATATCAATTTATAAAGGGAGTATTTTCACAAAGTACAGTAAGCACCACTTCATCAAAATTACAGCTTAAATCCCCATTTCCTGGATTCATRTGTTTATCAACAAATCTCTCTTTTTCTTTTTTTCCTAACATACATATTCCCATTCCTCATTGCTGTAAGGGAAAGTTTTAAAGAGAAGGAAAAAAATTAGGTCTTGAAAGCTCAGAGAACATTAGAAAAAATAATAATAAAAACATTGTGTTTTGCTCTTTTCCCTTTTCTATATTTCATCTGTCACAAGCTCCCTGCAGCCTGGGCTCTCRAGGCTGGCAGCACTCACTGGTTTGCCATGATTGGGCTGTGGTGATGCAGCTCTGTCCCAAAAAAAGTTATTAAGGAGTGATACTGATAAACATGGAGGGGAGTGAGCCACATGTGTTTGTCTCTGGTCGGAAATTCATCTCTGTGCAGGGACTGGGAAGAGTGTGACACTCCCAGCCCAGGCACTTTCACCCAGGAAAGCTCCTGCTGCCCTTTTTGCTTGCTGTGTTCCTACACAGTCAGCTCTGGACATCACTTACAGAGCCACGGCACAGAAAATTCTGAACCAGTTCTGCCAGGAAGCCATGCTGGGTTGGGGGAGCTTCTTGGGCAATCCCAAGCACAAATCCAGGCTGGGATGAGCAGCTGGAACAGCCCTGGGAGAAGGAGCTGGGGGTGCTGGGGGTGAGAGCTGGACCTGCCCCAGCCCTGAACCCCCGAGCCCTGGGCTGAGCCCCAGTGTGGGCAGCAGGGGAGGGGATGGGGGGATTCTGCCCCTGTGCTCAGGTGAGACCCCACCTGCAGAGCTGCCCCAGCCCTGGGGCCCAGCACAGGGAGGAGCTGCAGCTGCTGGAGCCAGGCCAGAGGAGGCACCAGGATGGGCAGAGGGATGGAGCAGCTCTGCTGGGAGGAAAGGCTGGGAGAGCTGGGATTGTTCACCTGGAGAGGAGAAGCTTTGGGGTGACTGAATTGTGACCTTGCAGGACCTGAAGGAGCCAACAGGAAASATGGAGAGGGACTGGGGACAAGGGATGGAGGGACAGGACAAGGGGGAATGGTTTCCCACTGCCAGAGAGTAGGTTAAGTTTAGATATTAAGAAGACATGCTTTATTATAAGGATGGGGAGGCCCTGGCACAGGGTGCCCAGAGAAGCTGTGGCTGCCCCTGGAYCCCTGGCAGTGTCCATGGCCAGGCTGGACAGAGCAGCCTGAGACAGTGGAAGGTCTCYGTGCCCATGGAAGGAGGATTGAAAAGAGTTTGGCTTTAATGTGTCTTCCARTTCCATCCAAACCATTCTGGGATTCTGTGATTCAGGATTTAGCGGTTGCTCTTACCAGAAAAACAGCATCATATTGCACCATATCTCTCAGGTGCAAAGTACAACAGTATCTTAAATATTCAAATGTAATTTTTTTTAATCTGAAAATGTTAATTTAATCACAATGTAATATTTTCCTTTATAAAAAAACATAACCTTAATGACTGAAAAAAATCCTTTCTTCCACTTTTTTTTTATACAGGAAAAAAATTTAATTTCCTTATCAGTTCTGTTTACCAACAACGTAAGATGATTATTAATTGCAAGCACTCAGTACAAGACTGGACGATTAGCCTCTGTACTGATGGGGAACTCTGCAAAGTTGGGMCTGCTGCAGGAAACCTCCTGCCTTCACTGGGATGACGCTTTCCCAGCCCCACTCCCCATACCCCAGTCAGCCCTCAAGGCTCATYCTCAGACCTGAGCCTTACTTAGGCTTTTGGAAATGCTGAATAGGAGCAGAGCTGGAGCTGCAGCTCCTAAAAGAAAGGCTGGCTTGGCTGTTTCACCATGAGCAGACCAGGGAGCAGGGGCAGGGGGATGAACAGGAGCCAGAATGTGTAGGCCTGGCCTCAGTCACATCTCAGTGCTTGTGTCCTTCAGGTGACTGTGGGTTTTGCACACACKGAGCTTCCCAGGGGACAATGGACAATTGAGTCTGGTGGAAAGTGCCCTTTCCTGCACCACAGTTTCCAGCCTGCATGGGTATCATAATGGGGCAGATGGCCATGGCCTAATCAGCAAAAGTCAGGCAATGCTTTGTTAATACAAGTAACAGAGGTGCCAGTGAACCAGGCCATGCAAACAAAGAGGATTCCCTGGCTTACACCCTTTGTCAGGCTGACATGCATTTATCAGGATCCCAAAGTCCCAGTGCCCTGACCTGGGCATTTGATRGTGTCCAATATGGCAAATGTTGGAGCAGCAGCATTTCTGTCTGGAGCTGTGCCTCAGGCATAGAGGGGAGCAGAGCCATGGCTGTGAGCAGAACACAGGCTGCAGGCTCACACCACTCCTCTGGCTGCTCCTTCCACACCAGATCCAGGGTGGGACCCAGCAGGACACCGGGGTGGCTCAGGTCACCCCCAACCACGCGTGCCCCAGGAGCCCCTGCTGCGGCATCACCGCTGGCCACCTGCCCATGGCCGCCCTCCTCCAGGGAAAGCTCTGCAGGCAAGTGGCAAGGCTGACTTCATTCGGTTTCGTACTCAGGACCAGCTGATTTTYGGGAAATGGCAGCTTGGGAAAGTGTGGAGGGAGCAGTAATGAGCCCACCATGCTGATGGACAGCATGAGACTCAGCCCTGGGACTGCACAGGCAGGGCTGTGATTTTACAGCATTTTCCTCCCCTTGCTTTCCTCACCTTTGTCTTCCGCCTCTGTCAGAGCAAAAGGAAAAGGAGCACCCTGGYCCCCAGGCCCTGACCTCTAAATTGAGCTCTCAGCAGCATTCCCCCATCACAGCTCTGAGGAACGCCACATTTCTGCTTGGAGGGGGCAGATTTGAAAAACAGAAAATATATCAAATGGAAAACACAACTGGTCAGAAAAGCCATTCTATAAATTATGAGCSTGGGGAACAGAGATATTTTTCTTTGGGGATCAGTGCCTTGCAGTGTCCAGGCTACTCGATGTGTAAGAAGCAAAAAAAAACTAAACAAAGAGAAAAAGTGAAGGATTTTTAAGATGGCTCAGGAACGGCATTTTCTTCAAAACTGGGAAAAGGAAACTTAAAATGCCAGTGAAAGACCAACAGCAATCAGGCCCATCTGAGAATGGARACAGGTAGCCCTTGATGTGTGGGGGACACAGGGGATCCCAATTGCACTCACAATCCTTGGTAGAGATTCTCTAACCAAAACTCAGCTCCCTCTGCTCCTTAGACCATTCTGGGGTCACCTCATTGCTGTTGAGGGGGTTCATCATCACTCCTGGCATATCTGCCATGGCCCCTCCTGTGTCACTTCATTAACACATCTTTGCTCAGGTGAGACAGCTGGATTTAAACCAAAACGACTTCTGCATTGTGCCAGAAATCACAGGCTCTGTCACCAGCAAAGCCTGATCTCTCTGCACACAATCCTGTGTTAATGTTGCTGCTCTGGGTGGGAGGGGAGTCGTGGAGAGTCTTCTTGGTSCCTCACTAAGCATGGTCTCATAAATATCACAGGACTGGGATCTTCGAATGACTTGAAGACAGTCGGACATTCAGTTTCTGTGATATTTTGGTGCTATTAGGATATGAAGCTCTTCAGGCTTCTCTGAATCACTTAGCTTAATATTTGGCTCCTGGAGGCCATCCCACCATCTGAACCAACTGGAGACATTCCAGAGTATCTCAGGACACCAGTTACTCCTCAGCCTTTTGCAGGAATCCACTCACACCTTTGGAACTGCAGCCACGTGCTGCTGAAGCTGACACAGGGATGGAGGGATCAGGCAGCGAGGGAAGGGCAGCCTGGCTGGGTGTGATTTGTGAGGGGAGCAGGTAGCCTGTCTGAGGGCAGCATGCAAAGGCTGCAGCCCTTGCACAGCTGCAAGCACAGCTGGCACCTGCTCCCTGGCAGAACTGACATTGGTCTCGTCCCTCTGGTGTCCCCTCACTTTGCTTTGTGCCTCTCCACARAGTCACCACGCTCCAAGAGAAGCCAGAAAGGACCCAGAGAGTCAGAACCTCTATGAAATGCCCTTCTCTAGCATGACTCCTGAGCACTGCCACAAGCATTAGGCATGAATTATTTTATCCTACTGTGCCCTGCTTTGGATATTTTTAATTAATATACATTTAACTAAAGTAAAAATTGTTTTTCTCCTATCTGATCTTGAAACCAGAACTGAATACATCAAAAGGGTTTTGACACTGTCCCTGCCTCCATGTATCACTGCTCTCCCAGTGCAGTGGTGAGAGCAAAGGCTTTGTGAGGGATGGGCTAAAAGGGCTTTGAGTTACCAGCCTGCCCTGGAGTCACACAGTAACCCAGCATCTGAAGGAAACAACAACTGCATCTGCTGATTTCCACTCTAGACATTGCTCTCCAAGGCCACAGAACCCGGCCCCACTGTGTTGGTAGCAGAAAGCAGCTTTTCCCTTCAGGGCACCAGGATAGCTTTGAAGCAAATTGTAGAATCCCAGAATAGTTTTGGTTGGAAGGTACCTGAGACCTCATCCAGTGCCACCGCTGCCATGGGCAGGGACACCTCCCACTGTCCCAGGCTGCTCCAAGCCCCAATGTCCAGCCTGCCCTTGGACACTGCCAGGGATCCAGGGGCAGCCACAGCTTCTCTGGGCAACCTATTCCTTCCYTCATGAAGGAAGCCAGACTAATCCCAACCTAACATTAATACCAAATACATTTAGTGGAAGTTTCAAGGCCTGAACACCAACTGGGTTTATCTGGTGATGTGCTCCTGTTGCCCCAAATGACCCAYGACACTGCCAGGGCTTCTGCTCCATCTCCTGCTGACAGATGGAAGATTTAACCTTCTCTCTGACTGACAGCAGTCCCTGCAATCCATTTGGGAGCTTTGTTCRGCATCTGAGAGGAAATATTCCCTGCACAGCTGGAGGCCACTCTGCAGCTCCCAGTCACCATGTCTAACTAGGCTTTTCCTTTGTGTTTCCAAATGCTGCTCAGAGATTGCAYTTAGGAAGTGCTCAGCAGCCTCACCCAAGTGTTCTGATAAACCCACATCAACTCGGTGCTATAAAACAGAACAGTCAATGAAGGTAGTGTTGCAGTGGATCTGTGCCCAAGGACAACTCTAATCTCCACCAAAATTGAAAATCCTGGTAGACAGGAATTATTTCAAAATAATTTTTTTTAAGTGATTTTGAAGATTTTTTTCATCAGAGTTTACTTTACTCATCTGTGTGATTTCTATTTTACTGCATAACAAGACAATGAAGAACTGAGGACAGACCTGACCTCTTGGCTCGGTAGTCCTGGCTTTTCCAAGGAGAGCAATCCCCCTGGGAAAGGCTGGCTTTGCTGCAAGCTCTGTGTCTCACAGCCCTTGGAAGGAACTCCACCTTCCCCGTGTCAGGGAGTTCCTGGAGCTGCACCCCTAGAGCCCTGGAAGGCAACCCGCTGCTTCCCCCKGGATCCATCAGCAACAGCATCAATGCAACACTTCCTTCCCTGTCTATCTGTATTTATGAGCAGGACACAAGGAAAGCACTCAGGCATTCAGCACTCGGAGTGGAGTTCACCTCCCCATGACAGCCCAGCTCCTCGGAAACCAGCACGGTCATGAAACCCGAATGGCACGGAACAGAAAGGCACCCCTTGAGCTGCATTTCGGGGCTGCTACCCCTATGGAACAGGGGGGAACAGTTCCAGAACATCCCTGAAGCTGCAGAAGAATAACATATTGCTGAATTTGGCCTTGTTTTTGCAAATGCATCTTTTAAAATTGCTCATCTGGAATTTAAGTTCTATTCCAAGTGCTGTGTGTGATTTGCTCTTGCCAGAGAAGCACACCTGGGACTTTGAAGGGGGTTTAGATAAGTGCCTTTCCATATGGCCCACTGATAAATGATTCATTCTACACAGCTTAGCTTTGAAAATAAATTCAGTATCGTTAAGATATTAAGATACCAGCTTCATATTTCACCTCATAATTGCACTTCACATATCACAGAAAGAGCCGGGCTGTTGTTTTTGCTGTTGCTGTTTGCAGATGCAGCCTGCAGAGCTCTGAGTATTGCATCACAACTCTCTCCCTCCTTCCCCCCATTCCAGCACATATTTTGCTCCTCCTCTGAGGGTAATTTTTAGGTGGATCAATACCAAAAAAACCAAACAATCCTGTAAAGTACAAATTCAGTATCCTCGGATGAAGGAATAGATAAAGACAACTTTTTAGGGCAATGCTTAATTAAATGTGCTGATGGGATTGAAGATCRCTTGGGATGAGAACAAGATGAGAACAAAGCAACACTTCCTTGAGAGGCTGGAAGGCTCCACACTCTTCACCCCGCCCTTTGGGCACTCCAGGTGCCAACAACAGGCTTGTAAAGCTGCACCTCTCTCTGCTGTCCCACATCAGCTCAGTCTCAGATCTCCATCCTCGTGGCCCTTTTGCCCATGAACTCCCAGTGTCCCTCTGGCACACTACAGACYTCTGGAAGGGTGAAACTGGTCAGGAGATTTCCCAATCAGAGTCAGAACACCACCACATTTTCCATATGACCCCTAAATACAAAGGAATAGGTACATCCAGCCCTAACAGGTTTGGAACTGCAAGTTTGGAATTGCTCCTGGTAATGCAGTAGCAGAGGATCTGATTTGCTTTTTAAGGAAACCAGAAGGGGAACCAGAGGCCAAAGAGAGACTCTGGGGCTGGAACCTCYGTCTCCATACTCTAGTCCTGGTTACCCCAGCCCATCTCTCTAATCCCCACAATAGCCCAGCTCAGGCACAGCACACAGTGAGCGGCTGTAGCCCAGGACAAATCAGGCACATGAAAACATCACCCACAGAGAACAACAATCCCCTGTGCACCTCTGGAGCACAACTGAGCTTGTCATGGCAGCAACTAGGAAAACACATTCACAAGGGCAGCTGGTCTGGTGTTCTCAAGACATCACCTGGACCTTCCCACAGGCAGGTGAAAACCAGTGAGAGCCCTGGATGGGGGTGACAGGAGCCCGTGTAAATCACCAGCTCAGGTGACAGCAGTGCATTACACTGGATCCCATTGCTGTGTCACAATGAGGAGCAAGGACATGCCTGAACATGGCCCGAGCCCCTGCAGTGCAGGCAGGAAGTTTCTGCTTTCTCATCAGATTTGGGGGCCAGACAGAGGAGTTTGTGCATGGGAAGGAGAGCCAGTGTCAAAATGCTTCCAAGTCCTCATGGACAGCAATTCCTCCCAAGGGTTGTTTTGTATTTTTGTTTTCTTCAGCCATTAATTCTTTTCAGAACCAGTGAAAAGATTTCCTTTGGTCCTACCAGGCTGCAGCATTTTTGCTTAAACATATCTTATGAGAAAACCAAACTGAGAGCCACTGGGCACAGCAAGGAGCAGAGTGGGGGCCAGCTCAGGCTGCACATCTGGAAAATATTCCTGTTGGAGAGACCTGCTGGAGTAGGGGAAGGGCTCCCCAGGGAGCCAGAGGTGACCTGCAGTGCTGCAAAGTAGACGAGGCCAGAGCCCCGAGGGAGCCGTGGCAGCAGCTGTTTGATGGAGTAGGTGCTGTCTCAGCTTTGCTGGGGGAGCACAGAGCTGCCCAGGACATTTTTCCTTGCCTGGTGCATGGGGACAGGCATGAGTTTCCCTGCAAAGGATCTTCTKGAGGAAGGTTGGGATGCAAAAGGCAGCAAAAATCCCAGCCTRGGGCACAGAAGGGATTGCTGAGGGCACACCTGCTGGCACAAAGGAGTGTGACCCAAAGGAATGAGATCTGTGCCAGCAGTGCCCAAAAATGGAGCCTTTCTGACCATCAGGCAAAAGTCAGAAATGGTAATTTCATAACTATTCCAGGAGTTTACTGTAAGGAAAAGAAAAAAAAAAAAAAAAAAAAAAAAAAAAAAAGCTAAATATTGTGTTAATTGCAAACAAAAGGCCAGGGAAATAAATATATGACATGTCAAATTATGACCTTGGGTGCTCCTTTCAGGAGCAACAGTTGTCTGTTGCTCAGACAACTGAGAAATATGGCCAGAGAAGAAATCTACTTTTAATTCCAGGCTCAATGTGCACAAATTTAGGCACATTATATCTTTTTCTATATACAAGCAGTCCCAGGTGGGTGTTCATAGATGATATATCTAGAAAAAGAAACAAAAAGAAAAAAAAAAAAAACACTTGCTCACTGTTCCAAAAAGCTGTTTCTTTTCTTAATTCTGTCCATCTAAATTTATTGCTGCCGAAATTCCCATGGTCTGCCAAAATGCAAGGAAAGTCACAATACAGATGAGTGTTACCAGCAGAGAGGACAGTTCAGAAAGGAGTGGGAAAGGAATAATAAAAAAGAAAGATCCATCATTTTCTGTGGCTACAGCAGTTGTGGAGAAGCATCTTTTTGAATTACCAATGGTAAAAAGAGAACCAGAAAACAAAACAAGAAAACCCCTGCCCCAGAAGAACGGATCAGGTGAGTGCTCTGTTATTTGGTGTCTGGAGCAGTTGCCTGAAATTGAAAGCATTTGGAGTGCTGCAAAGCCCTGAAAAAGGTGGTTTTGTCCAGAAAATCCTGCCCTTTATTCCAACATGCACCCAAAAGGAATCTGAGAAGGGAAAGGCAGTGGCAAAGCGATGCAACTCAAGTGCAGACCCTTCGGTCTCAGGTTCTTGCTCACTCTGCTCCTTCCAGCTCCGTGCTCCAGATGGGACCTCCCAGATGAACCTGGAAATTTTCTCCATGACTTCTGTTCCTCTTGACTGGAATCAGCCAAATGATTCAAATGTCAATAGAAGAAGTGCAAAAGGACTGAAGATACTTTGAAATAGTTGATAATCCTCAAGAACAGACTGCTGTTGCAAATCTGCAGTTTTCATTTATCAAATATTCCACTTGACAGAAACAATTTTTTTTTTAAATTTTTATAAGGTTTAAGCACTTTAACCGTATTAACATTTTATTTTTAAATCCCCGATTTTTTTAGAATAGGAAAACTTGCCAAATGGGCATTTTAGATATATTTAAAGACCAATCATTTTTKGAACAGTTGTGTTAGAAACACCCATCAGCTCTGCTCTACACTAAGAATTCATATTACACAAAAAGCCAGATATAGACAAATAACCCAGAGACGGCCACTCTGCAGAGCTGAGCCCAACTGACCCTGTTTATGAAATGTGYTCTGAGAGCAGTGAGTGCCTCCACACACCCACTCTATAGCTCGATAGGCTTTCCATCCACAGAGTTCAGCGAGAGCTCAGTGAAGTGCTCTCTTCTGGGTGCTGCAGTTCCAGGAAGAAAGGGGCATCCAAGCAGGTGAGGGAGCAGCAGCACAGCCTGAGGCCCCAGCGAGTSCTGGGCTGAGGACACGGCATCCATTTCTAGGAAAGCCCCACCAGCAGGAAATGGGGGGTGGGAGCAGCTCCTGCCGAGAGCTCGGACGCTCCGAGTCAGATGCAGCAGTGTTTTTCTGTTCTGGGGAAAGCTTTGCCCGTGTTTACTGCTCAGGGATTGTTTTTCTCCCAGCTGYTGTCCTGCCAGCAATGAGCACTGAGGGCTGGAGCTCTGCAGTCTCTTGGCACAGCAGAGGGGCCTTTGTGGCTGGACCTCTCTCC
>NW_026623652.1:271863-284907 GCF_030028575.1 Malurus melanocephalus | reverse complement strand
TCCCCAGGCAGCACCAATAACCAGCATTCCCCAGGCAGCACCAATAACCAGCATTCCCCAGGCAGGGCTGGCTGAGAACAGGGAGCACACGGGGCTGGACCAGCCTGACACAGCTCCTACATCCTAGCAGGAATGGACCAGTCCCAAATGTCTCAATGTTCTTCAAGCATGACACCCTCTGCCTGGATGCCAGRGGAAAAGCAAAGCCTGGCTCCAGGAGGGATTTCCAGGCCACGAGATGCTGCCTGCCCACTGGAGAACCATTGCTCTGCTGGTTCCCACAAGAGCTGCGGGCTGGGCACCAGGGAAAGTCAGACCTGCTCTGAGGGCAGGCACCAAAGCCTTTTCCAGTTGTTATTCTGGGAATTTAGAAGATATTTTGCCTTATTCCAGGAATGTTTTCTCACACAAAATATATGAAAAATACAGAAATGAGTACAGAAGTGCAAGAAAGGGGCCAAGCTGCAAGGCTGGTGGTCCCTCAGGGTCTTCAGATGTGTGAATCAGTGAAAATCAGAAAGGTATCATAGCACTAAAGCATAAACTCATTAATAAAAGTGACAGTAAAAGCTCCAGGAGGAAAGTTACTCAAGAGCAGAGCTCTAATTAGGCCTGGGAGCAGCCTCCCCTGGAGAACAGCACAGTCCTAATGCAAGGAGCTCATAACCAGGCTCATTAATACTATTAGGAAGATATTTTAGGAAAAGTCCTTTGCTGGCAGGGGGTGGACAAGATGACCCAGCAGGCACCTTCTATCCCTCAATCCTGTCACAGGGCAGAGGGACCCTCAGCCCTGGGTGTCCTTCAGCCCTGGTGTCCCTGTCTGCAGGGATGGCTCTGAGTAGGTCCAGGCTCTGCTCCTTAGGGCCCCTCTGGGCTGGGGCTCCTCTGGAGGCTGAGCAGCCCCGGCTCCCTCAGCCTTTCCTGGGCACCGAGATGCTCCGGGCCCTTCCTCATCTGCGCAGCCTCCGCCGGCCCCGCTCCAGGAGCTCCAGGTCCCTGCTGTGCTCAGGAGCCCCGAGCTGGACACAGCACTGCAGAGGAGCCTCCCAGGGCTGCCACAGGGGCAGGATCCCCTCCCTGACCCGCTGGCAATGCTCTGCCCATGGCCCCAGGATCCATTGGCCTCCTTGGCCCCAGGACACCCTGGTGACCCTAGGGCAGCTCACTGTCYCCCAGAACCCCCAGCTCCTCCCCCTCAGAGCTCCTTTCCAGCGGCTCCCCCCAGCCTGTGCTTGTGCCTGGGCTTATCCATCTTGACCTTTTCACCATGTGTTGGTCACAGAGAAAAGAAAGCAGGGGGGACCTTGCCCCACTGCAGCTGAAGATCACCCCCAACACTCACATGGCTGCCACAACCTGACTGGGCCAGGGTGAAGACAGGAATCCTGACCCATCCCAGTCAGRGGGAAAGCAGACTCAACCTGGGTACAACTGGTTTATTGCTCATTAAAAAGGGAGCTCTCTCTTTCCCCTCCTTTGCCTGTCCAGTGGCTTTGCYCTTTCTTAAATCTGCTTTTCCAGAGGTGCCCTCAGCATCCCTGCTGAACTCAGCTGCACCCTGCAGAGCCAGCCTGGAGCAGGCAGAGCTGGGTGASTCCAACACAGCCCAAACCCAACCTCTTCTAGCAGAGGGTCCCCCGACTCAGACCTGACACCCCATTCACAGCCAATCAGCTTCCTCAGCAAYACTTGGTGAGAACACCTTCCTTTTAGCCAAACATTCTTCACAGCCTCTTGGAGCAAAGATAAACTCACCAACAAAAACCCTTCAGAAGTCTTCATGAGTTATAAACTGCTGAAATATTATTTTTATGACAATAAGATTACTTGAAAACACTTCCATGTAYTAAAAGACTTATAAATACCCTTCTTGTCTGACAGACTTGCAAATGCATTTCTGCCCTGTGCCTTTGGCAGAAGCAGTCGATGGCCAAGCCTTTTCAGAAAACTGAAAATTTTCCTGACCTTTCCTGCAGCAAAAAGTCACCGACTTTCCCCTGCTGTGTATTTGCATAGGGAGGGCTCTTAGGCCAGCAGCAGTCAAAGGAGACTTCAGTAGTTGTGTCCAGGACTGTATCCTCAGCCAGAGGTGAGTCCTACAGGAGCTCCTTCAGCCAAGTGCCTTAGAACCTGGAGATCCAAATTTTATTAATTTTGCCCTTTTTTGCATTCCTTATCCTTGTGTTACTAAATTCAAAGTTGCTGTCACCTTCAAATGGAATTGGTCAGACMCTGGGGTGGCCAGAGGAGGATCTGGGTTATGCAGAGTTGGAGGATGAAGTGCCACAATCATCAATCAGCCTCCCACTTCTGGCTGCTCTGTATGAAGCCTGGCTGGGGACGATCCTTCTCCCACACCTTGCAKAGCTACAAGGATTGGGATACAGCCTGGAGCTAGATTAGTTCTGCCCACTAACCTCCCTTACCTGRGTGCTCTCCTCCTGGCTTTCTCACTCTTCTGGAGCTCAATTTGCTGCAGCTTTTGTCATTTATAAACAGCAATTTGCATGTTTGGTTCAATATTAGAGACTTACTCATGCACTAGGCCAGTCACTTGTAATCACCCTGTCCTAAGCACTCAGCTTTGACAAAAAAGCCCAGCCCTGCCTGGAGCATTAACAGGCAAAGGGGCTGTAAATCATGCAAAGCCTGGGCAGGAGAACTTTCCAAGCTTGAAATGCTCCCCTACCTCTCTGCAGACTCCTGGGCTTTTGATAAACATGAGCAATTAGCACCTTTGCAGACATCATTTTCCTTCCCCACTGATGGAATATTGGATACCCAGAAGGAAACTGGGCCTTGCAGGGAGGTTCCAGGCAGGTCAGAGGATGGTGGATGGGATGATTGACGCTGCTGTGACTCATTCCCTGAGCTCACACATCCTCCCTGCCCCTGCAGTGACAGGGGCTCTGACAGGCCCATTTCTGTCTGATGGGAAGGAAAACAAACATTGCAGTGGATAATCAAACAAATGTGGGCTCTTAAGTTCTTGGATGGGATCTCCAGCTAATGTCATAAAGCATGGGAAGAATGCTCCATAATTAATTCCTTCTCTGGAAAACATTTGACAAGGTTTGGGATGTCCTACAGGAACAAGGCTAGAGTCAGCAGCAGCAGTAAAGGTTGCATGAGTCTGAAATGGAGGGATTTTCCTCAAAATATATCACTGGGAGAACCTGGAGCTGAGATGCTGTGGGGTTAGGCACGGAAATTTAATGTGGGGTTATAAACACASCCAAGCAAACCTGCCTTTCCTTCTYCTCACATCCCTGCAACCACCTGGGGGAAGCTGTACCTGCAAAGAGATGATTTTACACCTCTGCAGCCACTGTCACACACATCTATCCAAGGCAGGGTTCAGCTCCTGCTTTCCTGCTGCCTTACCCTCTAATCTCTGTACAGCCATGACGGTAGCTGAGCTGTTTCCAAGAAAACCACATAATGGTTTAAGTGATGCTGTGATCGATTTACAGCCTGGAACTCAGAGCTCTGGTGTGTGACTGCAGTCACAACAATGGGATCCAAGGCTGGGGATCCCCAGGGAACAGGATGGACATTCACAGTGTTAATTAAACCAATCACCACCAGAAAATGCTGGCAAGAAGAGAAGCAAGTCATGAATCCTAATGGAGCGTGGATAAACAGGAAGCTGAGGCCAAGGGAACTCTCTGACTGCTCCRTTCTGGATCCCGGGAGGATCTGGGTGATGCTCCAGAAGCATGGGAACACAGACAGTCATATTTTGAAATTTCCACACCACCAGAGCTGYATCTCATGAGGGTTCTGCCTTTATTCTTCACTATGAACTTCCCTTCCCCTCAGCCTACCTCCTTACACAATTCCTCTGTTTGTCACTAATTCCCTCCCATTCCAGTTGATGAGAAATGGGCATTCCCATCCTTTGCCTTTGATCCCCCAMCAGAACATGGACTCCACCTCCCAGCCCCTCAGAGGTTCAGCCTGCAAATCTCTGTTTATCCAGGGCTGGTTGGCGAGGTCCCTTATGGCTGCCAGTGCCAGGGATYGGGATCAGAGTGGCACCCACATCCCACAGATGTCAAACCCTAACCCCCTGTATGTGGSACACATTAACAGATTAGTTAATTGGGTTTGTGGGGCCAGGTTTTGRTAGTGGGGGCGCTGCAGGGTGGTTTCTGTGACAAGCTGCTGGAAGCCTCCTCCATGTCCAGTAGAGCCAATCCCAGCTGGCTGCAGGATGGACCTGCTGGTGGTCAAGGCCAGTGAGAGGACCAGTGAGAAATGGTGGCAACACCTYGGGGATGAYAACACATTTAAGAAGGGAAAACTTCTGGCACAGGTGCAATTGGGTGCAGGGAAGAGCAGGGTGAAAAGATGGGAGAGGAGCAGCTCTGGGGACACCCAGGGCAGGGCAGCAGGAAGGGCAGGGGCTGTTCTGGGGACACCTAGGGCATGACAGCAGGAGGGGCAGGGACTGTTCTGGGGACACCCAGGGCAGGGCAGCAGGAGGGGCAGGGGCTGCTCTGGGGACACCCAGGGCAGGGCATCAGGAAGGGCAGGAGCAGTTCCAGGCACCGGAGCTGAGATCAACCTGAGATTTCATGGGAAGTCCATGGTGGGGTAGCTGTGCCCCTGCAGCCATRGAGGGCTTAGGRGGCAGAGATACCCCTGCAGCCCCTGGAGGAGCCCACRCTATAGCATGGGAGTGCCCAAGAGGGGCTGTGACCCCTTGGGAACCCCATGATGGAGCAGGGCCCTGGCAGGGAGCCCTAGGGAGCAAGTGGAGSCCCTGCTGGACCAGGTTTGCTGGAAGGATCTGTTACCCCATGGAAGACCCACACTGACACAGCCTGCTCCTGAAGGACTGATCCTATGGAAGAGTGACCCRTGTTGGAGCTGCTCATGGAGAGCTGCATTCAGTAGGAAGAACTGACACTGGAGACCTTCATGAAGTGCTGTGTCCCATGGGAGAGACTCCATGGTGGGGCAGGGCAAGGACTCTGACTCCTCTCCTGAGCAGCAGAGGGAAAATGTGATGAACAAACCAGAACCCCCATTACTGCCTCCCTGTGCTGCTGGAGGGACAAGGCAGAGCCCACAAAGTAGGGAGAGGAGGGGAAAAGCTGTTTCTAAGGTTGATTTGAGTTATCGTTATCCTGCTCTGATTTTGATAGCAATAAATTCAAYTAACATGTCTAATTCAAGTCTGTTTTGCTCATGACAGTGATCAGTCAGGGATCTCTCTGGGTCTTCATCTCAACTCATACCTTGTTATATTTTCTTTCCTGTCCAGCTGTGTAAGGCAATGGTGGAGGGGCTTTGGTGGGTGTCTGGCATCCAGCYAGCATCACCCCACYACAACCAAGATTTGTAGCAATGTAATGCTGAGAGCAATACTGTGAAATCTGGACTTAGTGGGTCACTTCTTAGAGCGTCTTAAAAAGCTCACAAAACTCCTTGGAAGCTGGGAAAGGTGACTGAAAATSCAGTTCCTGAAAACTATTTCCATTTTCCAGTTTCTTAATATTTTCAAAACTGTTAAGCATTCATACAGAGCAGAAATCTTAAGAATGAATTCTACCTTTGGCAAAACCTTGGTTTTATTGAAAAAAAAAAAAAAGGAAATATAAAAGGAGGAAAGATGTTGATAAGAGGTGGTAAAAAGTTTCTGCTATGGGAGGAATACAAGATGAGGCTGTTGAATGCTGAGATCTGTTGTGGGTCACAACTCCTCTCACCTTGAACAAAAGCTGAAGTTTTCTGTGCCTCAGTTTGTCAYACATTGAGATAGATGAGCATTAATTCAATATACAAAATGTGTTGAAGTCTTTTGAGGACACACACATGAGATGATAAATAAATAAATTTCAGACCAGGACCACTGGAGTCGCTGATCTGCACAGACAGTGCTGTGTGGATGCCTCCAGCAGAGGAGCAGGAACAGGGGGAGCACCAGCTCTGATGGCCTGGAACCCAGCCAAGATCACACATCTCAAAATCCCTTTTCAGGAGAAGTCAAGAYACATTCCATCAGTCACTTCCTTCTGGAACCATCAGGTGACAACTCAAAGGAGATTCTCAAAAGCTGCTTACAYTACCCTGTAGGTTCATTAGAAAAGACAAGGTCAAACCTGAACTATTGAAATAAATTTCCAAGTGCATGGCAAAGCAGAGAACACATGAAAAAGAACATGAGAAAGCTGAGGTGGTGACCAAGCCCAACCTACTTCCTTCTAGTTTTGAAACACAAATCCATTTGCAGACTGAGTGTCAGATGCCATTGTCAAAAGCCATCATTCCTGGAGCTCTTGGACTACAGGGGGATTCCCGAGTGCCTGACAAAAGAGCAGCACAGTATTGGCAAAACTGCTCACTGCAAAGGAGAAATGGAATCCAGTTACAGACCCAGGCCTGGGTTACCAGGGGAGCATCAGCATGCACAGTACYCTGGATTGCTCTGCCTCCCCTCCTCTTCCTCCCGACCCTGCCTTCCCAGGCCAGGTATCCAACAGCCCTGAGCTCCTGCAGCATGCAGAGCCCAGGAGAAGACGTCTGTGCAGAGAAAGGGTTAAGGAAGACAATAAAACACAGCAGGTGCAAGCACACGAGAAAGAAATAAAGCAAAATTCCCTCCTTGTGGGAGCAATAGAAATGATTGAGAGYGTGGACTCTGTAATCTGCAGAAACTGGGGCGACACCGTTGAGTCAAATTAAATGCACAGTGTGGAAAAACCAGAGCCCAACAATCTGTCTGTGTCATGTCTGCAGATAATTTACTGCCACAGTTGGAGTCTGCCTTCGAAAGACTCAGGGGGATGAGGAACGTGTGGGACTCGTTTCCCTGTGATGCACAGACATGTGTGCATGTCTGGAGTCACACTGAGGAGCGAGGAATGGGACAGGAAATTTCTGCACTCCCTGATCACTAGGCTGCTGGTTCAGAGCTGTCTCCACCCTGTCACCCTAAATATTGCATTTGCTGATCAAGAGACTGTAAGAGAACTACTGGAGAGAAGCCTTGGAAGGCAGGTGTTTGCTCAGGGCAGGGAGGGGCAGGGAGGCCAGGGAGCCCCTGCAGGGATGTGCCCTCCCTGGGAGCCACTGAGCTGCTGAATCCCTGTCCCCAGCTGCCAGCACCCAGCAGGGCTGGACCAGAGCCCAACATCCCCTCCCTGAGCCCTTTCYCAGCCTCCTCAGGCAGCCTCAGGTGCTGCCTCACAAAGAATAGATGGAATAAAAAACAGGCTCTGAAAACACACCCAGTAATCCCAGGGCTCAGAGCAGGGCCACACAAGGGATGCAGGGGTGGGATGCAGGAATGGGATGCAGGGATGGGATGCAGGGATGGGATGCAGGGATGGGATGCAGGGATGGGATGCAGGGCTGGGATGCAGGGGTGGGATGCAGGGATGGGATGCAGGGGCAGGATGCAGGGCTGGGATGCAGGACTGGGATGCAGGGGTGGGATGCAGGGGCAGGATGCAGGGATGGGATACAAGGATGGGATGCAGGGACAGGATTCAGGGATGGGATGCAGGGGCAGGATGCAGGATGCAGGGGTGGGATGAAGGGATGGGATGCATGGATGGGATGCAGTGATGGGATACAAGGATGGGATGCAGGGACAGGATTCACACCATGTCTCACCAGTCTGCCGTGGTTCAGGGCAGGGTAAGTGCAACTTCTCCCTTGGCTGCAGAAGCCTGGAACAACTCAAGAAAAGAAAACTCCCTCCCTTAATCTGCTGCAAGGATGGGAGTGAGCACAGCACCAGCAGCTCTGCCCAGCCCTGCCTTAACCAGGAGTCTCAGCCAAAGCCCCTGGTGTAAATAATCCAAGCAGACAGGTCTCTGTTCAAGCCCAGAACACATTTTGGAGGAGAGCTTCTCCTCTGCAGTGATTTTCCCTGCCACCCATTAGGCTGGACTTTGCTGTCAGTGTTGGATTTCAGCTYGGAGGTTTGTGCTGCAGCTGCTGGCCGGGTTCAGCTCCATGTGATCTACTCTGGGAACCTTTCAGGGTGAAACACAAAACTGGGTCATTTTGGTGCTTTGCCAGCAATGCTCTGGCATGACTCCTTGGTGGTCATTAATGCCAGGCAGATTTCAAGTGCCCCAGAGTTATTTATTTTGTCTGATGGATCGATGCAAAGCAAGAATTACCGTTTGTCTGCTTTCTGTGTCATACACGCAAAACCCAGATCCCAAAGTCGAGCTGAAGGGGCTTYATTGCCTTTGTTGCTCCACTGGTATCAAATGCAAATTGCACCAAAGCCATGGATCCCGAGGCATGGGAGGGCAAAGGCTGARCCACAGAGGTTTGCAAGTCCTTCTGGAACAGAGAGGCTGCCTTTGGATTCAATTCCCCTTTGGATTCAATTCCCTGCATGTGCCGTCTCCAGAGCCTTGGTGCTGCACTCTGGGGTGGGAAGGAGGGGACAGTGCCCAAGCCACAGTCTCAAATTCCTCCAGTTCCAGGTGCTTTTTACACCTCCTTTGGTCTGATCAATTCTCACTCATTTGGAGAGTGATCAGCAGGCCTGCCTTCCTCTCCACTGCTAATTACAGGATTTAGTTACCTGCCAGCAGCAATCCGCAGTGCTGAGATGGGAAGCAAATATTCCCTGGCTCCCTCCCAGCACCCAAATATTAACTCTTACTCAAGTGATCATACAGAAGTTAATTAGGGATCTCAATAGGCTGGGAGTATTTGTTCCATCATTTCATGGCCTGTCAGTCCTCACAGGACATTTGATTGATGCTGCTTACTTCAATTTATGGGCTTCTGACAGCAAAGTACTCTGCTGCTGTGAGGGGGAGCAGGACAGGGCAAGGTGGGCATCTGGGGGGCTTCAGCCTCCAAAAGCACCCCCTGGGCAGGGGCTGGCACCCCAAAATCCCAGACTGCTCCCCATCCGTGCAGCCAGGACATAGAATGTTTACGCCAAGGAAAGGAAGCTGGAATAAAAACTTCTGAAAGCAAAACACAAATCTAGGACCCTTCTTTGTATCTCTCCAATAAAACTATCTAGAGGGAAAGTTCAAATGTATTTTTTCTGTATTTCTACAGCAAGAAATCACATTGGAACCAAAGCARTGTCTGATTTCTTTCTCTGTCAGCAATACTAAAAAAATGTCAAACTGAACACAGCGAGGCTTCATTGACAAGTTTACAAAGCTCAGAAATGTCCTCTTARAGTGTAATTTTGTTTCGTAAAATGGAGTTTCAAAATGCATCCATACAGAAAKCTAACACAGGAGAATTCAGCTGGCTGGCCTGCACTCAGGCACAGCCATTCAGGAAGGGAAAAACATTATAAAGAATGATTAATAAAAGTATTTACAGGAATTTGGAAAATCTGAATATATACAAAACTTTTTCCTCAGGCAGGAGCTTCATCTTCTCAGAGAGCAGAGTCACTTCTGTCCCCTCTGCCTCCCCACAGCCCCTTCCCTACTCCTGGGTGGCCGAGGGAACAGTGGGATCTAAGCAAGACACAGCTCTGGGATCTCACAAACAAAATTTTGCTCAGCAGAGTGAGGCATCACTTCATGTATATATGATTGGCGTGTCTTGTATAACATACAGTGCTCTGTAAGATGCACTGCAAACAGGCTGAATTCCACATTCCCACATGGATAAAGACACCCCAGGGCAGTGGGGTGACACTGACTGGTACAGAGAATCAGACACACACTGTCAGATACAAGGAGAGCTAGAGCTTCCAGGCACTGGGAGACTCCACAGCTTCCAAAGCCCACGAGAGGATGCCCCTGCAGCCCTCAGCATCAATTAGGATGTAACTAATGGCTCATTTGGGCCCTGAAAGGAAAGCAGCAGCGGGCAGAGGCCATGAGCCCAGCCCTARTGAAGTGCCATGGCCCTTCTGCAGGGTGAAGCGTGGGGACTGTGCCAGCCCAGGAGCGAGCCCAGAATGAGCAGTGTTTGCTTGGAGCTCTTTGTTGTCCAGGCCTTGGAGGGGCTCCATTCCAGCCTGAGGAGGTGCCAGGTTCCCCTCCCAGGTGGAGATGAGGCACCTTGTGCAAACACGGTGGGGCTCAKGGACAGAGACTTTGTGCAGAAATGCCCTTGGTGGTGGCTGTCAAAGGGGAGAATGTTCTGAGGGAAAACCAAACAATTCCCCCTGACTTTTGTTAGCCCTGATGGGAAGTGGCAAGGTGTAAAAAGGAGCTTTATGGCTTGCCAGAGCAGGGCTGGGAGGGAACAGATGGCCAATTCATCTCCACTGAGCTTGGCACTTCCAACAAAAGAAACAATATGTGTTGGGCTGCCCTAATTTCTCCCCCAGGTATCCCTGCAGGTGACTGGGATGTCTGATGACAAGAATGACTTGACTTGTGCTTCCCAAGAGCACAGGCTGCTTGCTGCTGGGGCCTTGCCATTGTTTTGCCCCGTCTCCCACTCTGGTGCAGCAGTCRGGGAGGGGTCCCCAGATCGGGGACACAGCAGCAAACCCGTGTGGCACCACCCAGATCCAGCACTTATGGGGACATGCGTCCCAGGAGCCTTTACTTCAGGCTGCAAACATCTCWTTTCTAGCACTGGAGCTGCACACAGCACATCCCAGGGATGCTGTGCCGAATGCAACTGGGTGTAAAAATTCCAAGATTAGACCAAGAGATCCAAAAATGAGTTGGCTGCCCCAGGATATTTTCACATTTAATGTTATTTCCCAGGCACAACCTTGATTTCCAGTTTTGTRCTTTTCTACACAAGGGATGAGCTGCTCCACTTTCCCACAGAGGGAGTTTGAGGGCTGCAGCAGGATGGCTTGCAGGTGGGAATGAGGGCAAAGGAAGGGGAGACATCCTTCTCACACTGATGCAACATGCATGGCTGTGTTTTTTTTAAGTCAAATGATAGTAAAGTATTTGTATTGTAACTGTAGTGAGGGTTCTAGGGGTTGATTGTGTATAATTTTTCCTTCTGTTTTGTGTTGGGATATTTGATGTAGGAAACCTTTTTTTAGTTTAGTCGTTCTTTCATTTTCTTGCTGTTGTAAGTAAAATTGTATGTTGAATGTGGATTTYAATGATTATTCTTAATTATGTATCAGAGCTGAAGAAGAGAGCTATGGTTGAGTCAAACACTAAATTGTRTTTCTGGGTAAAATGCACCTTTCCYCAGCTCTCATGCTAAGGCTGGACTTTGGTGCAGTCTGGCACATACCAAGAGCCTTAGAATTTGCAAACAAAAAACCCAGAARTGAGCAGTGGGTCATCAATGCCTGTAATAACCTCGGGGTGGGCAGTGTGCATCCATCAGCCGCCAGCAGGGCTCTCCTGCAGGGCACTTCCAACRTTCTGCCATTGCTTTGCTTTGCTACAACAGCAGAGTTGAGAATGAAGAACCAAGTCTGAGAGGAATTGGAGGCTGCTGCTGATCAGGAGCTGGGGATGGGAGTTCACATGATTCCTGCAAGATTATCCTGAAAACTCTATGCTGCAGCATTCCAAGAAACCCAACTCTAACTGAAATTTGTCTGGCCTCACAAATGATACTATACCACACATTAAGGGTGAGGCAAGATCATTAAGTTGACAATAAATCATTGAGGATTAAAAGTTATTCACTGGAAAACTTCTAGAGAAATATTATTAATAGATCAAATTCAAGTGACATTTTAAARAAACTGATTTTTGTTTGTATTAGTGATGCATGAGGAGAGCCTTTCATGGGTTAACTGAGGATTTTATCCATAAGCTATTATAGTAGGAAATGCAATGTTATATTCCCCACAGAGCAAAGAGTTGTTTTGTCTTATTAGTAAATATTGACTAAAAAACACWGATTAAATGAATGTCCCCATGCTGCTGACTCAACCACATCCGTGTTTGCTCCCTTAAGAGAGCATTACACACACTGACCATACATCCAGAGGAATCAATCATCACACATATGGTTAGGAAATTATCCTTTCCAACCCAAAAGTCCAGGTTTTCAGGGAGAAACTGAGAGCCAAGACAAGTTGCTAGACATTGTTATCTCTCAGAAGCACAGCAGAACAGGTCACACCCCAGCCTTCACCATATTCACATATTTCAAGGAATTTCTAAAGAGAATCTCTAATTATTTTTATTTCTCATCTCATTATTTTATGCTGTGGCTATCTGTAGGGAAATGGAATATCCTTGCAATTGAAAATACAGCCCTGAATCTGCATGATTTTAGGCAAATAATCTGCAGCCTGGTTTGAAMGATCCTTGATGAAGATGCAGAGCAGGGACACTTTAGAAGAGGCCTGGATGTTTCCCTGCCACCACTTCCAAGGGAACTGAAACCTATAACCTGTCTCACTTCAGCCTCGCAGTAGTGAGTGGAACAACACTGAAATATYTTTTAAATGCTTGAGTTGGACAGATTTTCAACACAGCTCAGCTCAAATTTCACCTCTTCAGCAGGATCCGCATGAAGTCAGCGAGCGGGGCCGGGGCTCTCCAAAGGCTGCCCGGCATTTTTGGGAATCTTGCCCCTTTCTCATGTTCCTGGGTGAAGGATGAGCTGCTCACACACTCCAGCTCTCTTTCTCCATAAAATAAGGCTCCCAACGCTGCTGGTTCATACGGGCTTGGGAGAGCCAGAAATGTCTGGAGCTCAAAGGGCTCCTCAGAGAACCAAACAAGGTCACCCCGTCCCCCTGTGCCTCCCATTCCATCAATATTCCTCACTTCACTGGCCACAGCCTTCTCTCCCATCTTCACATGCTGCCTTCTAAGACCAGGCAATTTGGTTCAAAATATTTTAAACTACTGAGTGAGAAAAGCTGCTACTGTTGTCCTTCAAGTGACAGCTGGGGACAACCTGAGAGAGCACACTGCTCACCCGCCACATGGAACTGGATAGCCCTGGGCACATCAGAGTGGGGGCATTAAAGAATTGCAGCTCACGTGCTCGTGGGTTCGCTGCTGCGGATCAGCTCTTGTGGGACGGGGGCTGGGTCTGTCTCCTGCTTGAGAAGGGAATAGCTTTGGCCCCCTGCATCCCCCGCATCCCACTGCATATCCCACTGCATCCCACTGCATCCCACTGTGCATCCCACTG
>NW_026623652.1:252436-271401 GCF_030028575.1 Malurus melanocephalus | reverse complement strand
CATCCCACTGCATCCCACTGCATCCCACTGCATCCCACTGTGCATCCCACTGTGCATCCCACTGCACATCCCATTGTGCATCCCACTGCATCCCACTGCACATCCCACTCTGCATCCCACTGTGCATCCCACTGCATCCCACTGTGCATCCCACTGCATCCCACTGCGCATCCCACTGCATCCCACCTGCACATCCCCCTGCATCCCACTGCCTCCCACCTGCACATCCCACTGCATCCCACTGCCCACCCCAGCACTTCCCCAGTGAGGGAAGGTGGCAAAGCCTTTCTGGCCTCACCCACGATGTGGATGGCCCTGGTGTGAGCCCTTGTCCCCACTCCAGCAGAACAGGATCTATTATGCACCAGTAGCCCTATCACCTTCCTTTCTTCTTACAAGAGCTTTGGGGAGGTTTTCTCGTAATTTCAAACTTGAGGAATTCTTCAGGAATCTGACAGCATTTTTTGTCACTACAAAGATATGAGTTCTGTTTACAATGAAATGAGCAATTTGTAAACTTGGGGGTTATTTTTCCAATCTAGTAAGAACATATACACCAAAAAATTCCACAAAAACTGGAAAATTCCTTTTTGAAAAACAATGTYTAAAAGACAATAAGCATTTTCTGATGAAACTCATTAACAACACTCCTTTCTGAAGTGCCTGAGTAGTGCTCAGTGGTGTCTCTGAGGCCTGAGCAGGAGACCTCAGCCAGAGCTGACTTCCAAGATGAGTCCTGGGCACTGTGTGGCAAACACCAGCACTATCATCTTGTAACAATAGAGACAGACTGCACAACATGAAACAACAGACACAGACAGATGACTATGACTACAACTACGACTACTTTATTATGGGGCTGAGCCCCTTTTATCTATTTAGCAACAAGTGYATAYTARGTCTTACGCATTTATGGCAAATATCTWTTGGCTAGTTGGCAGCTGCTTTTCTACTCATCAGCATATGATTGGTGTGTTATTGCTTCTGTCTTTGGGCATCTGTTTTATCTGTTCAACATTCCATTCTCCCTTTCCCAGAGGCAGCCAAGATCATGTTGTTTATGGTAGCATCCTCCTCCATGCAGCCTGTCAGACTCCCTTCTGTTTTCCCAAGTCAGTCATACACCATCATTGGCTGAATTTGAGATTCAGTACCTGTAAAGCCACAATGCCAGCTTTCGGCCTCCACATCATCTGGCTGAAAACAGGTGCCAAAGATGCTTCTGCCAGCTCTTTATAATCTTGTGTAGTTATCTGCAAGAAATTTTTAAGAAACTTTCACAACCAACATGAATAGAGGGTTTGTAGGGTATTTTAGGGGGAAACCCTCCCATTCAAGGCCTGGGCTCTGGCCAAACCCTGGCCCTGGCTGCTGGGGAAATGTGCCATCAGACCCAGCTGTTTCTGTGCTAAAAATACAATCAAGTCGTTTCACCTTGATGATTTGGGCCTGTAAAGCTGGACCGACTTTCGGGGCGAATTTGGAGACCTCACCTAGGGGTGGACACACCACATGGGATTATCCCAATTACCAGGAAGGGATCTCCAGGTCCTTGCTGTGAAATGGGGCTCCCCAGTGCCTGCAGGCTCTGGATGATGGTAAAATATTGAGGCCATTGGGGAGGGATGTTTCTCAGTCACTATCCTGTCTCTCATATAGGAATGATTAGGTACACTACCTTGCTGATTTTTGCTTATTGCTAAAGTCAAGCACGTAGTTTCATTGAATGTATCTTTTTATTGGATATGTCCTTTTATTTTTGTGTCACCTTAATATTCACAGTAAAATAAGACCGTTCTTCCTTCGGTGCCTGTGTCCTTTAAATCACCCCATCAGCTGGCAGAGCACTCAGCCACACATTCCCGGAATATCCTGCAGTTTCCCACATGTGTAGGCATGGTGGCAGACCCTGTGCAGCCACTTGGGAGCAAGAAAATTGTTCCAGCCCTGCCCCAGTGTCCTGGCAGAGCAGCTCTGAGGGTTCCAGTGGCTGCCAGGACCGGGGTTCAGATAAAGCTGTCCCACTGGGATGTCCCCAACGCCATTGGATTTGGGGAGCAGCCACCCCGCCAGGCCAGGCTTGGTGTCTGCTGCTCCAATGGGCTCATTACTGGCMTGGAGCATAATTACAGGAACCCTGGGAACGTGAGGGAAGGGACAAGTGCAATCCCCTGTGAAATATGTCCCAGCTGGGGATGACATCATGGCCATTGATCAACCTGCGAGMGCCCTGCAGCCCTGCTGGAGCCTCGTGTTTACGCTGAACAGCAAAAGAGAAAAAGGTCTGCACTCAGCTGCCATGGGGAGGCGTCTGCCAAAAATTTCTTCTTGTCCCAGGACACTGCCAARCCTCTCCAGAACTTTTCTGAAAAGAAGAAACAATGCCCAGCTTTTTTCCAAGGATCCTAGAATACCTCATGCCCATAGGTTTACTGTGTGAAGAGCGGCTCCTGAGGTAATTAAAGGCTGCTAAAATTCTTGTTCAGGTGGATGGGCTGAGACACAGAATGGCTGAACTGTGACACTTGAAACTGTCACTAATCTGGGCAACTGCCTYTATGTACATTAATATTTTAAATAAATATACTGGCTGATGGGGTTTGCTTCTCCCATTTATCCAGCTTACAAGCAGCATAAGCAATGAGATGAATAAAATCATCAAATATTAAAGGCAGCAAATACTTAAGGGAAAGTACATTATAAAAGGTCCTCTGCCAGAGAYACCCAGTAGGAGAAATGCTTTTTGCACCTAAGTTGTAGCTTGGAAGTTTTCAGACAGCAAATCATGGAGTGAWTGAAACACACAAATACAAATTTTGGACCTTATAGATTTGCTGAGCTAAAGCAGGGTTAGAAAATATTGTATTTTGTTTGGAAGAAAATGTCACTATTTTGTCATCATTTTGGAATCTTTTGATATGTATGATATTAAAAAGGGGATCTAGAATGGCAGCCTGTTTTGTCCACATCAGAATCCCCCCTGCTGCCCAGATGACCCCAAAGTTTTCAGGCATTTTCTCTTCAACTTCTCCCATGCTCTTCCTGATCCCTGGAAGGGGTTTGGGTGTGCTCACACAGGACAGCTGTGCCTGCACGCTGTGGGGAGATGTTGGGATGACCATCCCTGAAGGGGTCACCATAGCTGCCCAGCCCATCCCCACCAGCCCCAGGATATTGTAACCTGCATGGTTACTCTGTCCCAGTTATTTTGGGGGTTTCAGAGATCARTGTTTGCTCTACACCCCGCCATGGCTGTTACCAGCCTCACTCACCTCTGTCCTCACTCAGGTGGAGGTGCTGGGGCTCAGTTGCCAGACCTGGAGCAAGGAAAGCCTCCCCCATTCCCCAGTTCTCAGCTCTGGCACTTGCTCACCCACAACCTGTAGCAATAAGTAAAACCTTATAAAACAAGAACCTTGTTATCCCTGTAAAACTTCTGCTCTCTCCTGTTACTGTGGCCAACCAGAKAAGGATTCTGGGAATGATTCAGCTAAGCTAGAGGTGTAACCCTGGAAAACAAGTGATAGAACTGATGAGAGCTCACACCATGGTGTTTGATGGTTGGTTCTGAGCACCATGTGTTCCTGGCGTGAATTATGGTGGTTGGGTAAAACACTGTTTTGTCCTTCATGAGAACGTAAACCCACAACAATTAATGATTGTAACCCCCCCTGGTTTTTGCAATAAATCAATTCTTCTTTTCACCCGCCTGGGAGATCTGTGCCATTTCTCATCGCTGCAACAATCTTCTCCAGCCATGCAAGGACTGAGTTTCTCAACCTTGCAGCAGCACTCCAAAGTGAGACCCAGCTGTTCTGCAAGGTCCTCACCTCCTGATCTACCTCAGTGGGACAGCAGCTGGTCCTCATTAAATAAGTTTATAGYTATAGGTAAAGCAGTATAATGGGGCTTAGAACTCAAGGAAAAGGTTGGATGCAGCATGAAAATTACATAAAGTAGCTTTGAAATGTAAGCCCAAGTAGGAATGAACACCAATACTCAGGAAAGCTGGGCTGCACAAACCTGTCCCAGCTCCCAGGCTGAGCTAAAACCCTTTCCTCAGCCTGTCCCAGCTCCCAGGCTGAGCTAAAACCCTTTCCTCAGCCTGTCCCAGCTCCCAGGCTGAGCTAAAACCCTTTCCTCAGCCTGTCCCAGCTCCCAGGCTGAGTTCAAGCCTTCCCCAGCCTGTCCCAGCTCCCAGGCTGAGCTCAAGCCTTCCCCAGCCTGTCCCCTGGGTGCAGCACACGCAGCCCCACGCTGCATTCCAGTCAATCAGCAGCCAATTGCACACTCCCCATGGATGTTCTGTCTCCCATGCTGGATCAGTCCCAAGCTCTGGGTGCTCCAGTAGGCACTGACAGACGGCAGGAGATCAAGTAGAGGTGCAATCAGATCAGAATGGGGAGAGTACAAATCTGTACAGCGTAATGAGTCTTCTATTGCATATATCAGAGCCTTGGAAGYTTTTCTGGTTCAATATATAGTCTGAAAACATTCAGCGTATATCATCTCATCACAACAACAGGCTTCCATTGTTCCTGTGGCATAAATCTCTCCCAGGCCCCTAACAGCACACGATTCCCAGCGGCTCCAGGCTGRGAGAGTGTGGCACGAGGAGAGGAGGGTTTGGACATGGAAATCAACTTATGCTGTAAGAACAAATTTTGCATTGTTCTGTACCTGCGAGTCACATGTTTGCACGCTGCCTGGTGAACTCTTGCACAGATTGCTGAAATAGCTGAATAATCAGGTGTGCTTTGCCTGGGGCTCTGCTGGAGWGATCTGCAGCTTGGGGCACTGAGGCACCACAGCTCCATCTGCTCCTGCAGGACAGTGGGGAACACAATGGCCCGAACCCCTGGGATCCAGGAGGAGCTGGGGATGTTCCAACCCCACACAGCTGTGCCACTCCCTGGTACACCAGACCTGTCCCCCACACCAAACCTGTCCTCCACAGAGCCTGACACCCTCCAACCCCCAAATGGGTTCATTGGTGCTCTCTCAGCTCTGTAGGTGAGAATGGGACACTTGCTGCGGGGGATCAAAGATCATGTGCAGCAGTCCTGTGTCAGCAGGAGCAGCACACACAGGTGGGCACTTGGTGGCTCCCAGGTGGAAGGAATTGCTTGGCAGGAAAATTCCACTTTTCATCTGTGCTGAATGAAGCTCCTCAGCTGGCTGGAGACAGCTGCTGCTCCAGGGCTGGAAAGAGCTTGGTCTGAGGCTCTCTAAAGGCACTGCCAGGCACTGGTCCCAGCCAGGCAACCTGCTGCTCCACCTGCTGCTCTCTTATCAAACAGGGTAAAACTCCTGCATCTCAACAGGCTGCCTGGGGGTGGTGAGTGCTGAGTAGAAGGGTTTCTATCCTAAAACAAGGCATSGCCATCCTCAACCCCCTTCCTTGTCAGCTTTGTTCCCATTCCCATACCTGCCCCTGGTGACTCTTCACTGCAGCTATCTTCTCATTCCGTCTTTTTAGGAGTACGTTCCTACCTGTGAGGGCCCTGGCACAGGGTGGGGCCCTGGCACAGGGTGCCCAGAGAAGCTGTGGCTACCCCTGGAACCCTGGCAGTGTCCGAGGTCAGGTTGGATGAGTTCTGGAGCACCTTGGGATAGTGAAAAGTGGGACTGGATGACCTTTAAGGTCCCTTCAACCCAAAGCATTCTGGGATTCTCCGACAACAGTCACCCCATGACTATCCCTAGCACCTCCAGATAAAGATATATCATTTTCCCAGGGCTCTTGTGGCAGCTCTCAAAAGCACAAGAGAGAGGTTGCAGCAACTGTTCAATCAGCTGGGAGCATTTTATAAATGTCCCCTGCATGAGAGGGGCTGCTTCAGCAGCACCCCTGACTCAGGGGCTCCCGGTGCCAGTCCCTGTGCCCAGAGTGCCCCAGAAGGGGCTGGCATAGCACACACTGAGGGCCCGAGGACAGCTGAAGGGCAGGCAGCTCTCACTGTGGATGGAGCAGATGGAATGCTATGGAGATGCTCTCTAGGGTCCCCTGCAACAAACAATTGACAAATTGAGCCCYAGAGGCATTCCCAAGCATGAGGTGAGTGCAGCTATAAAGGCCGATTCGTGAAAGAGATCAAACACACTGTCAGMATATTCCCATTCCACCTGGAGATGGAATTGGAGCCTCTCTGCCCTTAGCCCTTCAGCCCGTCCTTACATCTGAGTGATCACACGTAAGAGGTGCCCAGAGTGCACGGAGCAGAATCCCAAAGGATGGAGCAGAACCCCAAAGGAGAGAGCAGAATCCCAAAGGACAGAGAAGAATCCCGAAGGATGAAGCAGAATCCCAAAGGAGAGAGCAGAATCCCAAAGGACAGAGAAGAATCCCGAAGGATGAAGCAGAATCCCAAAGGACAGAGAAGAATCCCGAAGGATGAAGCAGAATCCCAAAGGAGAGAGCAGAATTCCCAAGGTTAGTAGGAAATGACTCCCTCACTCACTGCTGGAGCACTGTGTGAAAAATTGGCTGTGCTCTCCCCTCGTACCACACAGGCAGGAGAATTTCTATCAGCACACATGGGTTATAGGGTTACATTTCCTCATCAGAGCCCTGACAAACAGCAGCCTGCAGCCCCTGCCCTGGCAGCCTTGCAGTGTGAGGAGCTTGGCCTGCAGCACCCACACCTATGCTTTGCTGTCACTCATCTGCACTTCATGGAGTTTGAAAGCAAGTGGTCAGGAACTGCAGCCTTGTCAGAATAGGAGCCAGAGTGAAATCCTCATCTTGCTGGCCCACAAGAAGGCTGGGATCAGGAGCAAACTGCAAATGTGTGTGCTCCTGCCTCAGGAATGGTGTGGCMAGCAGGGTCAGGGCAGTGACTCTTCTTCCCCTGTGCTTGGCACTGCTGAGGSCACACCTTSGGTGCTGTGTCCAGTTCTGGGCCCCCCAGTTTAGGGAGGACATTGAGGGGCTGGAGAGTGTCCAGAGGAGGGCAATGAGGCTGGGGAAGGGGCTGGAACATGAGAGCTGTGAGGAGCAGCTGRGGGAGCTGGGGTTRTTTATCCTGGAGAGAAGGAGGCCCCGGGGAGATCTCATCCCTCCCTGACAGGAGGGGACAGCCGGGGGGGTCGGGCTCTGCTCCAGGRAACAGGGACAGGAGGAGAGGGAACGGCCTCARGCTGGGCTGGGGAKGGGCAGGGGGGACATCAGCAGGAATTTCCCCATGGAAAGGGTGGTCAGGCCTTGGCAGGGGCTGCCCAGGGAGGTTTGGAGTGSCCATCCCTGGAGGTGTCCAGGGAAGGGCTGGAGGTGGTGCCAAGGTCTGGGCTGTCTGAGCAGGATGTGTCAGGGCACAGTTTGGACTCGATGGTCCCAAAGKTCTGTTCCACCCCAGTGATTGTGGGACATTGAACCCAGCAGGAGGAGGGAGGTGCTGCGGACCCTCAGCACCACAGAGTCAGTGCCTTCCACACTCCCCACACTCAGCACCAGGATTCCTTCTGGGAGCTGGAATTCTGCTATTGTGGAAAAGATGTTTAGTCACAGTRTGTCCCTCTGTCTCTCTGGAGCAGTCTKCTGGAAATGGGGTTTATAATGGGGCCATCCTGAGAGTTTGAAGACTACCATGAAGGAGCACCATTCCAATCCCTGAGAGGCCAAGCGGGTAACTGGGCAGCAGTTACAGATGACCAGGAAACCTGGGAATGCTGAAACTGAAATGGACCAGGGCAAAATCTTTTATCTTTAAAATATGCTTAAATCACCATATTCTCTTTTAACCATTTCAAGCAGAAAATCCCATCAGCCTAATTTTCTGACTTAAGGTAATCAGTAAATATGCTGCATATGTTTATAATTGTCAATGAAGCAGTTTAACCCATCTGAGTAGTGTTTGCTTAATGAGCAACTTTTAGATCTTTCAGAAAACTTCTTTTTCAGTGAAGGCCACAGTGACATAAAAATCTGCATTTTGTAAAAGGCTTTGCAACGAATGTAGTGGGTTATGGGCTGGCTCCCCAGTGTAAACCCCTTTGGTGTGTGTAACAAGGATGGCAATGCTATTTGAGAACACAAAAGGCAGTGAGATTAAACTGACTCTGTTTGAAAGTACATCAAGATCCTTAGGAGAATTCACCAGAGATAAGAAGGGATAAATGTTTTTATGTGAAACTGTCATATGATAAGGTCAATATATTGTTAGCTAATGAAATACAGGTTGAATGTATCTCCTGTTGGCTATGGAATGGGCAGGATRGCAGCCTACTTTATTAGCTTAATACGAATTTCAAAATCAAAATATAAAAGAAGGTGGCCAGACCAACAAATGGTTTTTAATTAACCCAAGAGAGATAAATGTTAATTTAATTTCTCAGCTCCAGACACCAACAGAACCAGTGGAAAAGATGTTATTTAGTCACAGTGTGTCCCTCAGTCTCTCTGGAGCAGTCTGCTGGAAATGGTTTATAACCAGCAGTTGGAACCAGTGCTGGGACATCTTCATAGATCTTGTCACCCTTCCTTTAGTGAGTAACAGCCACAAACAACCACAAAAGTATAAAATAGCAAAGTATTTAATTTTATAAAATATACAACAAGCAGCACATTGCACCAGTTTTCCAGTCTCCTGAGTACCTGGGTCCCTGATTAGACTTTTCCTTCAGAAAGCACTCAGGAAAGCCAGAGGAAGGCCTTCAGTAAAGGTTTTAATCAGTGTTTCCAGAATAGACCCTAATGATGTGTCCTTGTTTGGATGAGAAAAGGAACTTTGTAGAAATTTRGATCTTCTAAAAGGAAATAGTGCTCTTAGTCATGACTCATTAGAGAAAAATGAATCTCACTTGCTGCATGTAGGTTCTTGTTTGCWTTCTGTCCTGTTGATGGCTGCTTGCCACTGCTGTCACTGCCAAATCTTTGTTTGTCCTTCACGTTCCTACCTGGGCACCTTGGTGTTACTCAGGCATTCTTCACAAATACTGCCACTCATTATTTCCTTTTGCTAAGCCTTAAACATCTCCTGTGCACTCTCAGCCCTTCTCTTTGGCTTTGAGGCAGTTCCCAGGTATAACGGAAGCTCAATGTTTCCATCTTCTCATTCCTTTCTTACTTCTCTTATTTCTTCTTATGTCTTGTTCCTAAGATGCCTCAGCTTCCCCGCTTTCTCTCTGCCCTGGGAAATGAGACATACATATTTTCCTTCAGAATGCAGAAATCAAAGGTTCTTTCCCAGCAGTTTTCCCCCTGGACCAATGTGGATATCAAAGAGCAGAGTTTGTATGCATGCTGCAATCCAAACTCCAAAGACCCCCAGCCTTCCCTGACGCTCAGAGATGATATTACTGCCTGCTGTGGATGCACTCTGTGCACGTGGATTCCCACAGAGTCTGTGTCCACCAGGACTACAARAGTCCCTTGAGATCCATTTTCTTCTCCTCTAGTTACTGTGGGGGCACACAATCCCACAATGCAGCTCAGAGACTAAGGTATTTCAGAGAGACAGAAGAAATTCAGGTGTGAGTATCTGACCCAACAATTCCATGTCAACAAAACACTCAGTGAATCAACAAATCCCTCACCTGGATTGATGGAGCCATTGTCCTTTGGATTAACTGACACTCAGAACAACACAGGCTGACCAGAGCCTGTCAAATCCTGATGGAGCAACCCTAAAACATCTGTTGGAGCATTTTCAGCTGCAATGCYAAGAATTCAGGAGATGAACCCTCTGCTTTGAGAAAGGGGAGAACAACCTGCTTGACCTGCCCAGGTCCCTTCATGGGCACAAATTTCACCTGAGCTGGACCTGCACCCTCCCGACAGCCACATCCCACAGCATCCTGGCACAGATGTGCTGAATTCTGGGATCCTGCTGCTGCAGCTCTCCCACAGGCTCTCACACTGCCCAGGAGTTCTCCTGGTGTCTGGGGGGCCCCTTCCAGCCCTCCATCCTCTGCAAACACATGCACAACTCCACCAGAGTAACTAATGAGATGCAAATATATTCCTTCAGAGGTTGATCCAAAGCCCAGTCAAATCAATTATTATTAATGTAATTAGTACTGTATAAGCAGTTCAAGGCATAATTGAAGTCAGGTCTCCATCCAGGCAGGCTGTGGATATGTGCAGAGCAGAATTAAAGGGTTTACAAGCTAACTGAGTGTGACAGACAAAAAGAGAGAGAGGAAGGAGATGTGAGGTGATATAAAAAGAGCAGATAATCTGCCTCAGAAACCCAATCCTAATCCTGGGCTTTGTCTGGCAAACCGTGCAGCCTTTAGCGGGAATTTCCAACAGTTACATCAACAGTGTGTTCATTAAACAGTATTTTGAACCTTTATTTGTCATGAATTTTCTCTCTCCTTACATTTTTATTCATTTCCACTGCCTTGAGCTGGCATTAACACGCTGTTTATTTCCCTAGCAGGGACCGTGCACTGGGGGTCATTCAAGCCAAGCCAACAGCATGACCCTGGAGCTGCAGTCATGAATGAAGGGCTGAACAAAACCCACCAAGAGCTTTGCTTTCTTCTGTACCGGTAATTAAAAATGCCTGAGTCACGCTGAGCCTCCCTCACTCCTCCAGGGGAGCTGGTTTACTCGAGTGTCACGTCCAGATGCCAACCCACGAGCCCCTCGCTGTTTGCTGGCACTCGCCCAAAAGTTCTTTTTTTCCCCTCTTTTTCTCATTTTTCTTCCCCCCCCCAGTCCAGAAGGGACAGTTTCCAGGGGCGGAGGGAGGGGCTGAGGAGAAGCGGGGAGCAGGGAGGGCGGCTCGCCGGGATGCGGAGCCGCTCCCGCTCCTCGCTCCGCTCACACCCGCWGCCTGGGCTCGCAGCCCGCGCTGGCGCAGCCAGAGCACCCTCTGCTGCTCTGCTCCCTCCTGCCAGACAGCCCTGGCATCGGCCAAACCCTGCCCCAACACGAGCTGGGACGCTCCGGGTGCCCGGGCTCGCTCCCCGCCTGCCACTCCGGCTCCACCATCCGAGAATTTCGGGTGGTGACGGAGCGCGGGATGAGAGCCACGCATCCCTCCATCGGTGATCTGCAAGCCTGATGCTTACCACGCCAAAGGATTCTTTAAAAAAGGCAGGAAACTCTCCTTGTTCCGTGACCCCAGAGTCCGGCTGTAACTGGGAATACAAGGCTGCACCAGAGCCCTTGGCACCGGCACCAGCTTTGTCGAAACCTTTGTCATTGCCCGTGCTGTTGGAGCATATGAATGTAATTACGATATTGCAGCAGGAACGGGCCGGGTGTGTGGTAAACCGAGGGAACCTACATGGGAATGTGTAAAATAATCTGCCCCTAGTGCATATGCACGGGCACCGGGATTCCTTCCAGAKCCCGGCTGCTCCCCACCCCTCCCTGGCACTCCCGGAGCAGCAGAGCACTGGCTGGGGAACACTGGCTGGACAGAGGGCCACCAGGTCACCCCCGAAGCGGCCAGGCAACCACGCCAGGCTGGCAGGGAAAGCAGCGGTGCTGAGATCTTTTGTAGCTGGAAAAGGCAAGTCAACATGCAAATCGTAGTTAAAATATCTTTATTAGCAACATTTTAATCACTTGCAAAATCTGGACCGGGATCAAACCAAGCATAAGGCAGCAGCTGCTGTAAACAGCCGTTGTTGAAATGGAAAAATGATTAGTGCTGAGGGAAGGATGTCAGGCGTAATGAGCCTGCCTGAGCTGCGGCTGGCGCTGAGCGCTGGGCACGGCCAGGCACCACAGTGCCGTGTCCTGCCCTAAATCCTCTCCTGATGCACAGATCCCCAGACTTCAACCTCTCTGCCTACCCCAAGAACCAGCCCTGGCAGTATTTACAACACCAAGGTGTTTTTCAGCCTCTCCTTGGAGAAGGCAACAATTCCCCAGGTGCAGGASCCTCTCTCCTTCCATCACACACTGGAGTAACACTGAAAGTAATTTTAACTTCCACAAAATTAGGGAAGGGTAATTTTCCACCAAAACGTGAACTGAAATCAGGTGTATTAACCCTATTTTGGCTCTGTTTTTTACACTGTGCTCCCTCTGCTGAGGAAAGGGACCTGGGACTCCTGGTCCATGGCCAGTTGGATYTGAGCCAGCAGTGCCCTGGAGGCAGSAGKGACATCCCTGTCCTGKGGTCAGCCCAGGGRGGGATTGTCCTGCTCTGCTCTGGGCTGGGGYGSCCTCRCCTCCASTGCTGGGGCAGTTTGGGGTGACACAAKGTAAAAAAATATTGGGGAGTGTCCAAAGGATGGACATGAGTATGGGCAAGGGTCTGGAGAAGAGCTGCTGAGGACCCTTGGTTTRTTCAGCTGGAGGTGACTGAGGAGAGACTTCACTGTGGTCTTCAACATCCTCCTGAGGGGTAGCTCTGAACCTTCACTCTCATGAGCAGCACCCAGGAAACAGCTGGAGCTGGGCCAGGCCAGGCTCAGGCTGGAGAGCAGGGAAAGGTTCTTCTGTGCCCAGAGGGTGCTGGCACTGCCCAGGCTCCCCAGGGAATGGTCCCGGCCCCGAGGCTGCCAGAGCTCCAGGAGAGTTTGGACAGCGCTGCCAGGGATGCACAGGGGGGATTGATGGGGGGTCTGGGCAGGGACAGGGGCTGGGCTGGTTGATCCTGATGGGATCATTCCAATTCAATCCATTCTACAATTCCATGATTCTGTGATTCTATGTTGTTGTGACATTTCATTGCCTACCTCATTGTAAAGGTCTGAGATTTTTTTTGTGTATTAGAGAATAAGGTTAAAAAATAAGTTTTACTTAAATTGAAGTTAAAATACCAATAAACAAAATGTAAACATGTATTACACTGACAGCCAATGAAAAATCGGAAAACTGGAATAGGTTTTGTACATTTATTTCCATTAGTGTAACTAAGTTTACAAATAAGGGAAAACTGGGCTTCAAAACTGTGCAGGCAAAGTGCTCTGAAGATCAGAGGTTTTCCCATCTCTGCAGCACAGAGAAAAGGTGACAAACCTTAAAACAGCTCATAAATGTTCATAAAAKAATTTAACTCAAGCTTTGTCTTCATCCAGGTCCCTTCCCCCCTTCAATGTAGATCTGCCTTCWCCAGCCTTCTGCTGGACCTCTGGAAATGCAGGTACTGCATGCATCTATCATCACTCCAGGAGCTAACCCCAGCTCCTGCCCTTGCCTTAGCACTTCTGAAGTAGCCATAAATGTACTTTTCTCATTTTTATCATGACTGGTGCAAGTCAAAAAGCTTTAACTGGCTTCCAGTGACCAAGGGGGKCACCATGGCCTGGGGCAGCTCTCACTTCTGTGCCCTCCCCACAGCCTGAGCCTCAGCAGCAGCTGCTGATGGAATTTTCACTCTCTCCTCCAAAGCCTTTTCCATGGTGTGCAGGGGTTTATTTGGCAGCAGGTCCTGGGATGGATTCTGCCCCTGTGCTCAGGTGAGACCCCACCTGCAGAGCTGCCCCAGCCCTGGGGCCCAGCACAGGGAGGAGCTGCAGCTGCTGGAGCCAGGCCAGAGGAGGCACCAGGATGGGCAGAGGGATGGAGCAGCTCTGCTGGGAGGAAAGGCTGGGAGAGCTGGGATTGTTCACCTGGAGAGGAGAAGCTTTGGGGTGACTGAATTGTGGCCTTGCAGAACTTGAAGGAGCTGACAGGAAACATGGAGAGGGACTGGGGACAAGGGATGGAGGGACAGGACACAGGGATTGGCTTCCCACTGCCAGAGGGCAGGGATGGATGGGATATTGGGAAGGAATGTGAGGGTAGGCAGGCCCTGCCACAGGGTGCCCAGAGAAGCTGTGGCTGCCCCTGGATCCCTGGCAGTGTCCAAGGCCAGGCTGGACACTGGGTTTCAGAGCAGCCTGAGAYAGTGGAAGGTGTCTCTGCCATGGCAAGGGTGGCACTGGAGGGGTTTTAAGGTCCCTTCCAACCCAAAGCATTCTGGGATTCCATGATTCTATTTGAACCCTCATAAAAATCCTTTAAACCAACTGAAAATTGATTGGGTAAGACCAAGAACATCTCAGGTCTGGCTCTTGCACCAGAACAATTCCCAGGAGCCCGCTGGGTATCTCACTGGAGCACAAGGACCCTGATGGGCATCTGCCCCAGCTGGGGCCTTTCAGCACCAGGAARGCTCCAGAACCCACCAGAACTGTCCCACCAGGCAGTGCAAAGGCCAYTGCTGGGATTCAGAGCTCCAAATGGAGAGTGCCAGCCCGGGGTGAGCACAGAGCTGAAATTGTGCTCACACAGGTCTCTTCAGTACCACAGTGACCACACTGACCACGGAAGGAYGCAAATTACTGACCCCACCCATGCAACAGCTGAGCCTCCAGGCTGCACTTCTCATCCAAACAACTTGAAACTTCTCACTGTCAATAACTAAAGGTGAAATCCCACCATCAGGATCCAACTCAAAATACAAATCAAGCTATCCTCAGGAACAGGTATGAAAACACCAGGATTGAATTGTTAGTTCCCCATGACCTGGTTTTGATTCTCATGAAGGAGAGAAGGGCAGAGSCACGACTCTCACTGTGACACCTCTGGCCCTCTCCCTACACAGAGCATCTCTTCCCTTCCTCATTGACAGGATGCCACAAGAAATTCCCAATTTGAAAGCAGCTCACATCACGATGARTATGAACATCCCCAAGCCATCGGTCATTCCTGTGTGTCCCGAGGAGCATCAGCCAGTCCCTTAAATCATCTGTATTACAAAGGCTGAGTGTCAAAACTCGGGAAATGGCTTCAGACCAACCAACTCTGAGTCCTGTCCAAGTCAGGATGGGGGGAAAAACATTGTTTAGTATTTTTCGTTTCCATCAGGGGGAGCCTGTGCACAGAGGATTAGTCCTGGTGACTCCAGCCCCAGAGACTTCCCACAACCCCAGCTCGCTGAGAYCTTGTCGGGTGTGATTTGGGCTGCGAGCTCCCGGGAGCTCTGTCCTGTGTGAGGGAATTCAGACACATTTCTGCTTCAGCAGAACTGTGTGAGCTGAACTGGGAGATCTGTTTATCCAATTACATCAGTAGAAGGGTAACATTTTTGTTTAGCTGATGGATAATTCATACCACCAACAATGCAAACCACGCTCTGTGGTTTGKGGGTTGAGCCTACCTGGTCAATATTAATGTTTGTGGCATGAAATGAGAGGGTTACATGTCGAGATCTGTGGCAGGTTATATAGTAACACGTTAGCAACTGCAGGGCTTGGAATTAAAACCTTGCTGTAAACAGACTTTACAAAACACCACTCTGCATCAAAGGAAAGCAGTAGTTTCTATCTGTTATGGTAGCACTGGGGTAAGTAAATGCTGGTAAAAAATTCAAAAATTCAAACACTTCCCATTGGAGAGGTGGCAAAAAAAGTCACATGTAAATTATCAGGTGTTACACAGTCAGTCAGGTGTTAAACACTCTGAACTTCCTWCATAATGTATAAAAAACCTTTGTTGAATGAAAATCCAACACTGCAAAGGCTTCTGAGGTGTAACTTTAGAGCTCTATTTCCAGTTCTTTTGAACGAAAAATTGGTCCTCTTGGTTGAACCTATCTTGTTTTTGAGAAACGAGCAATGGTCACCACTGACACTGTGTGCAGCCTCTGCTGGAGTTCTCTCACATTCCTGATCTCCCAGGATTTCTGGGATAAGCCCAAACTGCCACACTCAGCTTAAGGCCTCCTGGTTAAAGCCTTTGAGCCAGCTCAAACGCTTCCGGCTGCTGATACCCAGCAGCAGAAATCCTTCCTTAAATGATCACTTTCCATTTTGTTTACACTCCATTTTTAACCTCTGGTTAAAACACTGTCAGTGTTACAAACAAGGTCGGTTATTAAGACACAGCACCCCAGTTGCTGCCTGTGCACCTGGAATCCATAAAGGTGGCTCCTGAAAACACCTCTTTGCACTCCCAGGCTGGATTTAGACGCCTCATGAGCATCACTTTGTCACAGGAACCCTTTCTCAGCAGACATGCACTCAGAGCAGGGAACAGAAAACACCATCCTCACTTCCAGCTTAATTCCTGGACAAAACCAGTTGGGAATCTCTACTGGAGAAAGACACAGCATCCCAGGGACAGGCAGAACACAACACCCCAGGGACTGCCAGGACACAGCACCCTGGGGACAGGCCTACAAGAGAGCTGGAAAAGGACTTGGGACAAGGGATGGAGTGCCAGAACAAAGGGGAAAGGCTTCCAACTGCCACAGGGCAGGGATAGGTGGGATATTGGGAAGGAATTGTTCCCTGGGAGGGTGGGGGGGCCCTGGCACAGGGTGCCCAGAGAAGCTGTGGCTGCCCCTGGATCCCTGGCAGTGCCCAAGGCCAGGGGGGAAATTGGAGCTGGGAGCAGCCTGGGACAGTGGAAGGTGCCCCTGTCCATGGCAGGGGTGACACAGGAGGGGCTTTAAAGCCCCTTCCAATCCAAACCCATYTGGGATTCTGTGATGGGTGTCAGCAGTTTTTGATGCTTTTTCAAGAGCAGGCTCTGAGTTCAGTGCTGTCAGCACAAAATAAAAACCTCTTTTGATTTGATCTATTGCCATATTTCATTTGTGCAACACCATTTAAGGATTCAGCATTCAAGCTGCGCACATTCTGTTTTACTGGGGTAAGAATTAAAGATTTTGTTGTCTGTATGCAATGGAGAACCCTCTGACATGAAATTCTCAAGAAATCAGCTGGTGCATGAAGGATCCATACTCTATGCTCTGGTTTATGGGCGGTCTGTGACAATAAGAGAACACTACAGCACATCCAGAGACACAAAAAYGGCAGAAAAAATAAACACAGGCTCAAAGCATCAGCTCCAGCCCTCCTGTCCAGCAGAAGAGAGGACAACAACCCCAGCTGCCTTGCTGGGGGTTAAAATGGGTGGACTGTGGGGTCACCCCTTATCTCCTCTTATTCCGTGCATGGTGGAGAAAGGCTCACAACAATTCAGCCCTGCTCAAATGACACAATATGAGATCTTTTGCTTTGCTTTTCCATTTTGAAATTTATTCAGCCCAGATCAGGATGTGCTACACATCTTCCTGCCATAACCCTGCGTTCCTGCAGCTGTGAGGGAAGACATTCCATGGAAATGTGTGGCTGCCCAGGCTGAGGGGGATTGGGGAAAACTGATCCCATCACAAACCCAGAAAAGGATGGGTTTACAGAAATCCCAAGCAAAGAGCCCATTTCAGAGAAGCTCAGCAGGGCAGAAGATCAGGTCACTGATTTAGGGACCGCCAAACCGTTTAGGTGTATCTTTTACCAGGTCAGTGCTTCTGTGAGATCCAGAACAAATTTGGGGTGTGTCCCCTCACATCTCAAACTGCAATAACAGAAATTCGTTCCTCCAGTGCCTTTTCTAAACAATCTGGGCCACGAACACTCTCCTGCTCTTTGCAGTATAGAGCACAATTCAACAGGGAGCCAATTACAGATGAGACCATTATAAAAATAGTACAAATGTGAATATAAAGTCAGCTCTTGTGGCTTGAGTAGAGACCTGAGGTGGTAGGAGTCAAAGAGCTCATTACATTAATCACGAAAATAACTATGGAAAAGGYTGAATTCCATCTTCTGCAATCTTTCAGCCGAGTCTGACTGAAGTATGTGCTCTACTCCTGCACGGCTTAAAGGCTTAATCTAGGATTCAGAGAGAATCAGAATGGTGTCTCTTGGCTTTAAACATCTCTGGATATTGAGTGAACAAATGAGTTGCCAAGGAATAAAGTCCTTTTTTGAATTCAAAGTCAAACATACCTACATCTCCGTCTGGAGAGACAGCAACYGAGGAGATGCGATATCAGATGTCAGTCTTGTTTCCTCTGGTACAAGGCAAGGGCAGATCAGTCCAAAGAAAACTCCTCAGCAGATCGAAGCAGTCAAAAAAAAAAAGTACATTTACTTGTTAATGTCTCGTAGTGTCAGATGTCTACGGTACAAAGGAAAGTATTTGAACAGCTTAAAAGTTTTATGGTTAGAATAACATTCAATAAAAAATACATTTTTGCAGGACTGCCTAAGGAACCACAGGCAAGCAGGAATTCCGGGAAAGCCCCCGTTCCTCTGGAAGGAGCCAGGGGGGAGCAGGGAGAAGGGTCCCTGTGCTGCCTGGCTCCCCAGAGAGACAGGGAAGGGATGTTTGGGATTTTTTCCTCTGGAAAAGTGAGCCTTTGATCAGGCAGCTGGGTTTGGTATCAGAGATGTAGCTTTSTGCTAGGAAAATCCCAAATCCAAAAGCTGGGTGGTGTGTTTGCAATCTGCCCAAAAGTCTGAGGTGTTCCATGTGCCACTGAACCTCCCCAGGACTGTGAGCTTGCTTAGAAAAAGTCATGAACTTTTGGAGCAGCAACTGACTATTGGACAGAGAGGTTCTGGGCCARGTTTCAAATACCCCCACCCCATGATTTATGGATTTGTATCAAAAGCAGTGCAGCAGATTTACTGTTTCTTTTGATTTACAGAGCAGAAACCGGGTGAGATTCTGCTTTTTTAATGAGTTTGACCTAGAATTTGGAAACACMTTTGATGCCCAAATTCAAAGTGAATTTGAGTCAGAGAAATGAGCCCACATGAACCAGACCCAAGAATGCATCCCCTCAAAGTCCTGTGAAGTGAAAGCACAGCTTTGCAGCAGCTTTTGTTGACATCTTCCCTTGCAGCACCTTTCTAAAACTTCTGACGGCCCAAATGCAAAATGTCCTCACCTCACTATTCACAAATGGTCTTTAAAAAACATCCAAAGGTCTAGTTGCACATTACAGGAGCATTACAAGAATGCATTGTCTGGCACCAGCACCTCCCAGGCTCTCCAGAAGTTATGTTCTCTCTCTGTTTGYATCAGTCAATGCCAGTGGGAACTGAAGGGGTATTTTAGTGGAGTGGGAAATACAAAAACCTAAAGGAACAAAAAYAGCTGTGTAATATTTCCCAATGTTCCCCTGACAAGAATCTTCCCATAGTTAGGAGCACCAGACCCACCAGCTCTCTGGCACTGGGAAGCCATTCCCTGTGTCCTCTCCCTCCATCCCTTGTCC
>NW_026623652.1:239687-251556 GCF_030028575.1 Malurus melanocephalus | reverse complement strand
TTCTGACTTAGAATCTCTCGCAACTTATTTGTGTGGGGGTAATTCTCCTGCTGGTTTGTTTCTCAAACACAGCTGGTCAGCCAGGCACGCAAGAACAATCATCTTGGAATATGGTCTGCATGACTTTTGGTGTGAGACCCAGGCCAGAATCACAGGTGTGTGGATTTGGAACCTGCCAGTCCATGAACRTGTTCTGTGTGAGTAGTTGTAACAAACATAAATCCTTTCCYTTCCTGCCCAYAGTAAAGTCTGCAGTCCAAAGAACTAAGATTTCACCTCCAGAACAGAGGGCAGTAAGCAAATGTCCTCGATGTGTTAGAAAATGTGGTCTGTCTTTGCCCTGAAAGTAAAATTATGTGCAGATTCCAGTAGATGGAGGGTTTGATACCAGTCCAAAGCTCCCCTGTGATCCCTAACCCTGGCGGAGAGGCTGTGTTGGGCTCAGTACTGGGGAAAGCTACCCCAGAACAGGCACTGTGCATGGGCAGACCCATTGTCACCCTCAGACACTGCTCCAGCTGTGTCCCCTGCAGCTCTCAGCTTGTTACCTCTGTGACTGTCCAGAGCTGGGCAGATCTCCTGCACTCTCCTGCCTTAAATTCAGTTTTACACTCTTGTACTTCCTGGTATGTCTGCTTTTGAAAGACCCTAGGAATGAAACAACGCCCATTYGAGATAATTTTAGTATAGGAGATAATACAAAATCTGATCTTTATTGAAGGCCTCCAAGGGGCAGATATGGAAAAACATCCRCAAAASCCCACCCCYGTGGGGTAAATGYCATTTTATGAGTTTGGCAAATTAGCATATTTGACAAGAATTCCCAATTAGAAGCACAGGTGGTGAGATAATTCCCCCTTCTGGTTCAGCCCATTTCTGGAGCCCTCTCTTGGTACTGGTTGTACTTTGTTTATGAATATGTGTCTCCAAGAGATGTTTTTTTGGCCTTGGCAGCCAGGGAGAACCAAGATAGGACTGTGGCCTTGGAATATATTTGGTCTTTCTGWCTGTGGAAAGGGGATGGAAAGCTACTGGAAAAACTACTGAGACTAGCTACTAATACAGTAATAGGCTGCAAATGTATGTGTAAAGAATACAGGAAATATATAAAAGWAAAAGGCAAAAATCAGTCTGGGAWCACTTTCATAGTTTGAAAGTGTCCWGATTAAYAGGCACTGGGACAGGCAAAGAAGAAAAAACACTATGATGTCGGAGGAGAAGAACTTCTCTCAGTAAAAGAGATTACTTTGAGCTCCTCTCCCATTCACAGAATCACAGAATCGTTAAGGCTGGAAAAGATTTCCAAGATCATCAAGTACAACCAGAGACCAATCCCCACCTTGGTACTGCTCAGCCTGGAGAGGAGAAACTTTGGGGTGACCTTCCAGTGCCTGAAGGGACYGACAGGAAAGATGGAGAGGGACAAGGGGGTGTGGCTTCCCACTGCCATAGGGCAGGGATGGATGGGATATTGGGAAGGAATTGTTCCCTGGGAGGGTGGGGAGGCCCTGGCCCAGGGTGCCCAGAGAAGCTGTGGCTGCCCCTGGATCCCTCCTAACCCAAACTATTTAATGGTTCTATGAAAGATGTCATTAACTGGAGGTGATGCAAAAAGGAAAAAGCCATCACTGAGCCACTGTTGCATCTTCTGAGGCAGAACAGGTCTACGTTGACGCTGATGGCTATGACTTTTGGTTCATTTGGGCTTTTGAAACCTTTAACTATTGCAGACTGCAGACATGAGTAGTGCTGCAGATCTACAAGCTCCTGCTGTACATTTTGGGATTTGGGACTGACTGTTTCCTGTCTAAAAGTTCCTCCAATATGAAAAAAAGTCTTCTAGCAGTTGTGATTAGCATCAATAAACTGGAGTGGTTCATTCTCAGTGAAATGCCACAAAAAGCAAGAGAAAGGCGTGGACATCAGTCCTGAAGAAAGTGGTGACTGGCCCAAGCAAAGGTTGGTGATGTTGAGCTAAGCTCTCTGAAACTGAAGCTCACAGCTTCTCGTTTCAGAAAATGCATATGGCAMAAGGTTGAGAATCCCCCACTGCAAGTTACCACAAAATCTCTTCTGAGGGCAGGAGAGGGACCCAAACCATGAAAAAACGAAAGCCTGAAAGTCCCAGTTTGACTGAGCCAATGTGGCTTTACAGCCCTGCCCRAGAGATGGTACAGCAAAGCTTCTTGTAACCTCCTGAGAAACTTCTCTGGTGTATGGCAGTGCCAGCTGACACAATGGAAAGCACACATGGGACATTTCAAGAAATCACTTCACTTGGAAAAAATACTATGAGCAATGCTTTTTTCTGAGAACTAATTTTCKAAATAGAAGGTTCATTTTCTTCCTCAGAACAATTTCTCCCTTCAGCTGTAAACTCGACAATTTACATCTGAAGGAGTCTTAAGACTCTACTAAATCAAAATCGAGGCGAGTGTTCCGAAGCAATCATTCTTTCTGAGACATTTCTTCTTTGGAAAATGAGAGACCAAACAGAAACTGGAAGATTTAATTGCAAGTGACAGAACATCGGGCTCAGTGACAGAAGCCTCAGCCTTGGTGTTAAGGAATATAAAGCTCCTGACTCCAATTCAGTTTTGTTCCATTTATATGGGCATGGAATTGTGTCTTTTGAAAGAAACGTCAATGGGATCCAGGCAGTGGCCATGACAGGGAGACACCACATGGAAATTGCTTKTATTCCTGTCCCCAAGATATCAATCCTAAAGTAAAGGCACAGATTAAACCAAGACAGGAAAAGTAATTAAGGGTGAAAAATAAACAAAGGAATGTTTTAGCTCTCTTGGGGATGAAAGGCTCTTTTGCCTGGCATTATTGGTCTGCACACAAACCTTTAGCTTTGCTGGGGAGAATAYTAGATTCTCCCTGGCATACCAAATCCTGAATCCATCATAAAAATCTCTTTTTGGAAATCTTTCTATCACAGYATTAAAGGAAAAAGTTGTGTTGGCAAAAGTGCCCATTGCATTCGGCTCAGCCTTTCCRTGTTTGCTGTGTCAAGGAATGTGAAGAAGGTTGGGACCAAGGGATTTATGAACGTTAAGTAAACCCCGTCCCTTTGATCTGAAATCTGCCTCACTTTGCCCTTAGGTTGACATTTATTGCTCAAAAATGTTGAGAAAATGTGCTGAGGAATTGCCCGCTCCCATCACTGCAAGAATGAAATGTTTAAAGTGCACATTTTTCATCTGGTGCCAGCTCCAGGCCCGCAGCCAGGTCCTGTTTGACAACCAGATGAGTAACACAAAGGGGTTCCCCTTCTGGAAAGGTTTGGGTCTGGGAGCTGGCACAGSCTGTGGATCCAGCATTCCCCACCAGGAACTGGGCTCAGGTGTGTGCAGGGCACATGGGCAGCACAGCAAGGGCRGTGCTACGCCCAGGGAATAGTCCCAGGGCAATCTGGGGGTCATTTTCTACTGCACTGGAAACCCTAGAGCTGCTCCAAGCTCTAAATGGAAACGATTTTAAGACAGAAAATGAAAGCAGAGYCCCTACTGACTGGAGGTGAAACCACGCTGGTGTGTGGGTTTGAGATGTTCAGTTTGAACATTGTTCCTACTGCAAGATTCCCCATAAGACCTCTGCACATGAAGCATTAGCAAAAGAGCARGTGAGTGGTATTTTTCCAGGCTTTCCTTTTTCTACTATTTCTTCTAATCCTAAATTTCATCTCCAACTTTAAAATRATTTGTTCTGATTAACTTTAAGCAGAAGTGTTATTGCACTGTSAGGGACTGAGAGAGAACTCATGGTCTGGGGATCCAGTTACCATCCAAGGGGAATTTGAGCACCTCTGGACCACCCCATGTGAGTGTCTTTCCTCCCAGCGGGATCTCTTCCCTCAGGCCTCATGAGTGCCCACCATCCTCTATGTACCCACCTCAAATTCCAGTATTTTTGTGGCTTCAAATATGTGCTGGCTGACCTCGGAAAAAACCTGGACTTGAATTATATAGCTGAGGCTTTYATGCTTATGGAGGAATCTTCTGGGTTTATCTGAAGGCAAAATATCAATTATTTTCCAGGATGCATAAAAAAATCTTAAGTTTAAAACTTCTAATGATTATGATGGGCATYTAGTTCTGTTAACATGAGGCTCATATTTTCAATTTTGAAGTTTAAATAATCTTACAAATTCAGAGCTATGGCTAAAAATGCTGGTACTGAACAATGTCAGAGTCTAATAAGCAAGAAATKATGGCAAAGGTGTTTCAATTAGATGTGCTTAGCAAATTTTCAAATACTGGTATTTTCAACTGAATTCATGCTTTTGACATGTAAAAATTAAAAAGAGGGATGAGTTACGGAGAAGGGTTTTGAGTGCATTGGGAAGCAGAAGGTGAAGATGTGAATTGGAGCAGTTCCTCAGCTGGAAGTGACGTGGTTACCCCTCCCTAAGGCAGCACAACCTCACGTCCAAGGGCTCCGGGCAGCTGTGCCTCCTCCTGTAGCCATTGCACAGTGACCACATTAATGCAGCAAACCAAACAGGGCTATTCAGCTCCAACTCRGTAAATATTTTGCATGAAGAGAARGTAACATGAGCACCAGGAATTTCTTGGCAAGGGCCACTCTCCCAATTAATACTCAGCAGTCATCTCCCCRTCACTGCCCCACATCACTGCCCAGATCCTCACAGCTCTGCACATGTGGCTCTCCAGGGTAGAGTGGGCTTAAGAGAATCTTCCTTTGCAGATCTTATGAGGTCCAGCTGYTCCTCCAGAACTGATAGGGGCTTTTATTCCCCCTTTCCCCAGCACCTGCAGATAACGTGGGGCACTCGGAGGCAGTGGTAATGCCTAAATCCAGCTACCTAAACAGAGGCTGGACAAAATTCAGAGAATAAAAAGCAGTTCTATTTATTGCAGGGCCTTCAGGGACATTCAGGGCAGTCCCAGCCCACCCAGGGGATGCACCCACAATGGACAATGGCTCACAGGGTTTTCACCCTTTCTCAGTTTTGTCCATTTGCACATCGGGGCTGAATCCTCCAATTGCAGCTCAGCCAATGCAGTCATTCACTCCAAGTTGTTTCCCCCAATTCTCTGTTGTTTCCATCTCTTGGGGCCTGGCACAGTGAGGTGCCCTTGAGTTTGGGACCTGCAGAGGAATTGTTTTGTCTGAAATGGGAGAGCAGGAGCTCAGCACTGTACACTAAAAAATTAGGGGAATACAGATACATGAAAAACATAGAAGCTAAAATCCTAATGCACCAGTGATGTGTGCAATTCAGGGCTTCAGAACTTATCTTGAACCCAGCCAAGTACCAATCTTCCTTCTGGGCTCYTTGAACCCAGGCCTTGCTAAGGTATTGTTAAAAGTCTGACAGAAAAAAAAATACAATACTGGTTCAAGGAATACCAAAACTTGCCCCTCAAGGCAATCCAGACTTTGGATCCAAGAAGCTGCAACCAGTTTGGCTACAGCTTGACCCTAATTTAATCAGAAATTAAATTAGAATTTCTCAAGGAGAATCCATTGCCATTACACCTCATTCTTAACAACACCAAAAAAAAGCTATATTCAGGAAATTAATTAGGAACAGATCTGAAATCATCTGATTACTGTCCAGGATACAACTGGAAGCAAAAAGTGTTTCCTAATGAGCTCCTTCAAAAGACTGAGTTTGGAGCAAGTGGGATTCATTCATTCAATTAATTTGTGCAGGAATGTCTCAAGAGCATTTGTAACACATTGTCCACCTCCCGAGCAATAAAATCCAAATCAGTGATTAAAATCATCTCAGCCATTAARGATTCCTTGGAAGTGCCCATGGAGATGCATTTATTTGTGTTCCCAGATCTCCAGTARTTTGCTGTCAATCCACACTTACTTTACTGCCAATATACACCCTTTTCAAAGGGATTGTGACAGAGAAGGGCATCAGTTGAACATTTCTGTTCCTCACTGGAGAAAACAAGAGAGAAAACCAGGACCTTGTGAGCTGCAGGTGGAATTGCTGAGTGCAGGTTCCAAAGCAGAGTGGCTGGAGTCCAYCAGACCTAACAATGCCCTGTGCTGCTGCGACAGCACCAATCCAGTGATGTGGTACCACACACACCCTACAGTCCCCAAGCTGGGACATCAGCAGTTTCCATGGAAAATAGGTAAGGATTGGCTGTGACAGAACTGTAAAATAACCACRATGTGATGTGCAGCAAGGATGTCGGAACAAGGGACTGTGTGYCCCTCTCAAAACCTCCTCTTTTCAAAACTCTCCAACCAAGGCCTCCATTTTCCGGCAGAGCCTATTCAGGAGATCCTCATGGGACAATCCAGGTGGAAAGGGACTTCAGAAGGGCCTCTGCTCCACTCCTGCTCCAAGCCAGCCAGCTGTRAGAGCAGAGCAGGCTGCTCAGGGCTTTGGCCAGTCTGGTCCTGAGGAGTCTCCCCRGAGGGGAGGGTCTACAATTTAGCCTCTCTGGTGAATCCTGTTCAAGTGCCCTAGAGGGAATTTGGCACAAACCCAAGGCTGCTTCCATGTGCTGCTCCCTGGCCCTCCCAGAGTACCTCTGGGCCTCTGCCAGTGGTGCAGACAGAATTCCAAGTGCCTGCCTGAGTGCCAGGAGTCTCCACCATCACAGAATCGCTGTATCTCATGGCAGTGGAGGTTCGTGGCTGTGGCTGACAGGGAAATGTCCTTCTGCCCTCTCATGAAAGCCCCACGTTCTGCTCCTGGCTCAGAGCAGCTCCAGTACCTCTCCCATTTCCCTGCACAGCCCTCCTGAAGAKCAGCAGCCCTGTGAGAACAGCTGACAGCAGCCCCTGAGCACTGCAGCTGGGATGGCAAAGCACCTTCAGAGAGCTTTGCATTCCCACAGCTTTCTGAAATATGCAAGGACTGAACTCTGAACTGCTGAACTGGGACCTGTGTTTCTTCCAGACATTAATATCCACTGAGTGATCACCTTGCCTTCCCACTGGGAACCTGCACATATCCTAGGGAAACAGGTTGGAACAACAATAGCAGCACATTGCCTGATGCACTCACCATGCAAAACCTGCTGCTGGAGGGTTTCACAGTTTAGGATGCAGCAGRGTGTGGCACATCTGGTTGAGAAGCACAGTCAGGAGATGTTGTGCCAAAGGAGTTGACTGAACAGCACTGAGATCCTGGGCTGTTTTCAAACCTGGGAGCAGGACTGGGTATCTCTGCCCTATTCTGTGTCAATTCTTCATGTTGTCAAGCTGGCTGCCAAATGCATGGCTGCCAAATAAATTGACCTTGTCAATTTTAAACYACCAATTATCATCATTACATTATTGAAAGCAGCACTGGGTCTGGAGTTACACCAGTAGGAAGATGCTCTCTGATGATACAATTTTGTTCCTGTATGGAAATCAACAGATTATTCCACAGCACCTTTGCACTGATTTAAAATCTGCATCACACAGCTCATGCTGCTGTAATCATAATATTCTCATCACTGGGAAAGACTAGGAGGCAGCTAAACACTCAATAAAATGAGTTTCTTTATTTTATGTCACATGTAATGCTGCTTCCAAATCCAGATAATGTCCTTCCAGAAGCTGAGCCCAAACCTGCACAYTAAAATTGAGGCACGTTGACCACAGGAATGAAAAAGGGTCTTGTTTTTCTATAATGTTCATCATCCAAAGGGTCAGGGAGCACCTTTGCTTTCAGACAGAGGAGTGTCTGCACTGAGGCACAGCCAGCTGTGGGACAGAGCAGCAGCCCCTGGAGACAGCGCCAGCCTCTTTGTCCAGGTTAGGGGCACTGTCTCTGCTYTGAGAGGTGGCATCCTCCCTGCAAACCCTACACAGCCACCAYTGCATCTCAGCATCRCTTCAGRCATCAATCATCAACACACAAAAATGTTCTGCTCAGTTCTTCCTTCCACATTTCTCTTCTTCCTTGCAAACCTGGCTGTATTAGGTCTGGTTTTAGGTCTAAGTATGGTCACAGGATAGGAATAACTGTAGTTCATCAGCAGTGATGTCCATGCCTTGTTTTAACAGGGAAGGAAGGAAGGGCTTGTTGCTGATGTTCCTGTCAGGCCAGGGACARCCTGCATTCACAGGTTATACCTGCCCCGTGATCCCAGATTTCTGAAGGATACAGTGCCACGGATACAGCAATAGTAAACACTGAGCAGCAAATTAAAGAAATTGGGGACTGGAACAGATGAGAGCAGAGAAGGGACMAGGATGGTCAGAGAGATGGAGCAGCTCTGCTGGGAGGAAAGGCTGAGAGAGCTSGGATTGTTCAGCCTGGAGCAGAGAAGCTTTGGGGTGACTGAATTGYGACCTTGCAGGACCTGAAGGGAGCTCACAGTGAAGATAGAGAGAGACAATTTACAAGGRCCAGGACAARGAGGAATKGCTTCAAACTGCCAGAGGGCAGGGATGGATGGGATATTGGGAAKGAATTSYTCCCTRTCAATGTGGGGAGGCCCTGGCACAGGGTGCCCAGAGAAGCTGTGGCTKCCCCTGGATCCCTGGGAGTGRTCAGGGACATTGGGGCTTGGAGCACCCTGGGACAGTGAAAGGTGCCYCTGCCYATGGCARGGGTGGCACTGGAAGTTCTCTTCCATCCCAGGCCATTCCATGGCTCCATGGTAAGAACTATCACAGACCCACCTCAACCCCCAGGCCAAACCCCTACCCAGATCCCTGTTCAGAGCCCCAGGACCCCGTTCTGCTGTGCTGATCCTGCTCCTCTCCTGTCCGGCCCCAATGCACCCACAGGAGCTGCTCTCAATCACAACCCCTCCAACACCTGCTGCACACCCACCCCACCCCACAAAGACACTTCTGTCAAATCACCCCATAAAGTGGGTGTGGAGTCAGGCATGTCTGTGATTTGTGGTGAATAATTGCTTCTACCTCCCTCACCATTGCCCAGTGAATTCTGCATGAGCTGAGCCACAGGCACTGGAGCCCTTGCAACCTCCCCTGACCAATGAAACGAAGAGCAGACCCTGGGGAGGATTTTAATTGCATCACAACAATATGCTGAGCTTTTTCTTTTTTTTTTTTACTCTCAAAGTCCCCATACCAGGAAGTTCCTCTGACAAGCTGATGGTACTGACATCAACCAGCATTCCAGATTATCCTGAATATCCCCTTCTATGCTCACATATGTCCTTCAGARGCATGGCCAATGTTCAGTGGGCTGCTTCAGGAATAACACAGAGAATCCCAGGCTCTTCTCCAGCCCCTGCAGCACAGGAGGAGAACTGGAGATTTCTGGGCAGATTTTTATAGCTCTTTATGCCAGTTGAGTTGAATAATGCTGTCCCTGAGACAGCAGCTTTTGTAAGATATTTCAAATTTAAAGATTGCTGTGCTTCAGTCATGACTGACAAATACWCAGCAATTTTTAGATGAACTTCAGTCATTTTTATTTTCACCACAAATACACCTCTTGTGACCCATGAGATCATCACTTTGTGATTTTGGATCGATTAAAGGGCAATATTCCAGAAACTGGGCTCAGAATGGGAATAAGCCTGTTCTGTAAAGGTATTTATGGATATTTCTGCTCCCTACATTCCTGCTCATGCCCTTGTCCTTGTCCAGTCCTGTCCCAGTACTGAAGGAATCTCTGCTGAGTTATTTCAAGGTAGCAGTGCAGGGAAGGCAATGGATGCTTCTGTGGTTTTGTACCAGCTGAACAGGACAAATCCCAGCCCAGGTTCTGACCAGTGAATCCATCATGGCATCTCTGGCATACTTCCTTCTTCCAGCACTGCTCAGACATGTGAGAAGATAACTGGAAAACATTGATGTGAGGATGTACTGGATGTGCTCCAGTGGAAGAAATGGGAATTAGCTGGCCTGACAGAATCAATGCAGACTCATTAACTGCAGGGAGCATTAGCAGGCTGTGAGAGGAGCTGGATACACACAGCCATTAATCTTTCCTGGCACCTTCCATAAGTAATGAACACTGCAACTTCCCCTCATCAGCAAATCTATACTGGGCAAACTCAGGTGAGCTACAAGGGCAGGCTGAGCTGAATCTGCCTGTTCCTCAGCTTTCCTGCAGCAGGAATATCTGCCTGGAGCATCCAAGASAATACAAGAGCTCTAGATTTTCTCCAGACACCCATCTGCAAGCCAGGACTCTTTCACTCCTTGTTCTCCTGGCAAAAAAAAAAAAATAAATGAACTCCACTCCCCACAGCCTAAACTGCTCATCTGAATTTGTGATTAATCATCATGGGTTGAAACAAAGCTCTCAGCAAACCCAAGAATGGACACTTTTCCCTGCTAGTTTTAATCACAGYAGTCCTAATCCTTGGTTCCCAACAGAGGGCTGAGAACTCCTGCCACAGGGGTCAGGCAGGGAAGGATTGGGACCAGCTGATACCTTTGGTTGGAATGAAATAGGGAAGGTTCCCTTCAAGGGGCAAGAGTGCTTTTGATGTTGCTGTTTCAGGCTGAGGAATCAGTTTTTCACCCAACTGATGTCACTGGAAGGTGCTGATGGACAGAGAGACACCAGACCTGTGACAAAGGGGAGCAGAGCCTGTGTGCTTGAGCAGCATCCTACTCCCCTTTCCCATGGACTCATAGGATCAGAATGGTTTGCATTGACCATAACAACCATACAGATCCCAGAGTTCCAACTCTGCCATGGCAGGGACACCTCCCACTAYCCCAGGGTGCTCTAGCCTGGCCTTGGACACTGCCAGGGATCCAGGGGCAGCCACAGCTTCTCTGGGCACCCTGTGCCAGGGCCTCCYCACCCTCACAGGGAGGAATCCCTTCTATATATCTAATCTAAATTTCCCATCTTTCRGCTTGCAAGTCTTTCAGTTTCTCCTTGACCTCACTTCCATGGCATGCAGATGAATGTGGGCACACAAGTGGTCGGTCCCCTTTGACCATCCACACCCATGGACCCTGCAGAGAAGGCAGAGGGAAGCACACACCCAAACCCCCTCAGCTCCAGGACYCCCACCTGCTGCTAACATGGCATTACAGGGAAAACAGAACTTGTGTTCAGAGTGTGAGCGAGGGACTCACAGCTGTGGGAATAACTCCACTCTGGGCCTGTCACATTTGGTCTTTGCTGTGTGAATAACCTGGGGGATGCCTTAATGCATAACCTGGCACAGCTCAGCCCTAAGCAGGGAGGAGGGTCCAACCTTCATCACCTGGGAGCAATCCCAAACGGGATTCCTCCAAGGCATCTTTTTGGACAGACAATTTCTGATCCTTGCTTTCCATGTGAACAATTCACTTCTGATCTTCAGAAGTCATTTCTCTGCCATGCTCAACTYGCTGACTGAGCTGCTTTGGCCATACCACCCTTGTCCTACGCCTACCTGAGGGAAGGGTGGCTCCCCTGGGTGCCCTCTGAGTCTCYAGTACTCACCTTTTATCTGTCCACAGTACTTGCAATCACCTACAACTCATAATAGACATAAAAATGGCTGGGTCCCCCCTCCCAGAAACACTCAGCAAAAGGAGAACACACATTAATAACTCCAAATWCTACTTTTGCAACCCAACAGGGAGWGGTACAAGCTCCAAACCYGTACCAATAAACAGAGAGAACTGAGCATTTTGGCAAGACCGTGCCTCTGCACACAGTCAGAGGTTGAAACAAGTCTTGTAAGTATTGAGCAYTGAGTGATATCATCCATAACTCTATAGGAGAAGCTTTAAAAGCAGGTTCCTACAGAAAATAATAAATCATCTGCTGGTGTGGCCGGCAGCCAGAGTGACGTTATCGAGTCCCATCTCCAGCGCAGCTCAGCCGGCCATTCCCCGGAGGGGCGTTCGTGCTGAGGGGAGATGCTGCTCCTCCATAGCCCCATCCCAGCTGGGCCCAGCCAGGCCTGGCACCCGGCCCGGGGGAGCGGCTCCCTCGGGG
>NW_026623652.1:216473-238420 GCF_030028575.1 Malurus melanocephalus | reverse complement strand
TCTGGAGGACGATGCTCTCTGAAAAGGTCTGTGGGCCTTTAACACTACAGCACCTCTGTGTGGATCCCTTACACTGTTAATATTCACTTCCACGCAMCCTATAAATAAAAATTTGGCTTTGAATTTTATTAAATGTTGCCATAGGAAATAAAACCTTTCATGCCAGTGATCTGGAGAGAACAAATGGTCCCAGTTGCTTGGCTAGCATCAAACCCTCTTATTTTCCAAGCCCAGTCATTCCCAGAAGCCCATCACTCCTATGGCAGCGGCCRTACTCATCCATTATTACAGCATTACTTGGTTTAATTACTTCTGCATTTCCTTTTTCTCCCTGTCTCCATCCTGTTCTGCTGGGCTCCTAGAGGGACGAGTCCCACCATGAGATTTGTTTTCTCACTCACAATTTGTATCTAGAGAAATTTCTGCATCCAGGATAACTCTCCCCACTCAGAAATGTTAATCCCATCGATCCTCCAGCATCTTTTAGTGATTTTCCCACTTCTTCCATGGCCTAAGCTGCCTTCCCTGAACARTTGTAAACTTTCATTGCCAGAACACCGCTTAACCAAAAACCCCGAGTCATCTGCAGGGCTCTGTGTTTTCCAGTTTCCCAGGGACTGCTTGGTTATGTGGAGGTCAAATGYGTTCCCCAAGGTTTCATTCCCCGGATTTCTTCACGTGTTGCAGTCAGGCTTCACTGCACAGAGCTTTGTGCATGAATTGATCCCAGGGCAGGAACCTCTGGTGCTGAAGCCTGGCTGAGCTGCTTTGCCTCAGGGAAGCTGTCAGGCTGAACATTCTTGCAGAGCCTGGACATGAGCTCTGAAATCTCCTTCCGAGGTCAGACGACTTCTAATACTAATGGCAGGTCAGCCTAGAGAAGTGTTTCTAATTTGGTCAAGTTACAACAAAAAAAAAATGCATTCTGGTTCCACTGAAAGTTATCTTGGTTATTAAACCCCCAAAATGCCTCAAAACTACTTTTGATGTTGAAACAACTTCCATCTCAGATTTTCCCACAGTAGAAAAAGCAATTTTCTTTCCACCTGTATTTTCCCCATGTGTTACCTTCCCTTGAAAATCAATCTTTGTGCTAGAAAACCCCAAATGGAAAAGATTGGATGGCTCATTAAGGATTCTTTAGAAATTGAAGATGATGGTGTTAGGAAGTTGCAAGCACCTCAGCCTCACATTTGTACCTCAGCTCATGATTGCTGAAACTGTGCTGGGTTTTCCTTCAGCTCTCCAGTCCAACCCTTGGAATGGGGATTGGTTTTCAGTCTCTTCCCATCACAGAGCTGAGACCAACCCCTGGGACCCCACGGTGCTACTTCACTGCTCATAAATAAAAGGTGAGTCAAGGACCATCCTCAGTTACAAACATACCACCAAGCTATAGTGGCTACTATTCTCACCAAAAAGATCATCAAAAGAACRCCATGAAGAAAATGTGCTGAAAATACAGCTGAGGAGGTCTTTGTGACCAGAGGTCCCTATTTATTTTCTGTCTCTGATGTGAGTGCAGGCTAACACAAGTCCACCAGTCACGCAAAATGACACTTTGGAGGACACAAAGACTCTCTGGCAGCTTTCAGGTACAAAATTATTTTTTCCATGGGGCAGAAAATACAAAGAACATAAACCAAAGTCAAAACCAAACCCACAAGTTTGGGGCAGGAGTGTTAATCTTCTGGAAAGCAGGAAGGTTCCTCAGAAGGATCCAGACAGGCTGGAGACATGGGCTGATGTCAGTTGTGCAGGGTTCAACCAGGCCAAGGGCTGGGTCCTACCCCTGGATCACAACCAGCCCATGAATGCTCCAGGCTGGGGCAGTGACTGGGAAGTGTCCAGTGGGAAAGGCTCTGGGGGTGCTGTGCCAGCAGCTGGACACGAGCCCAGGGGTGCCCAGAGATGCCCAGAGGTGCCCAGAGATGCCCAGGGGTGCCCAGAGATGCCCAGGGGGGCCCAGAGATGCCCAGGGGTGCCCAGAGATGCCCAGGGGGGCCCAGAGATGCCCAGGGGGGCCCAGAGATGCCCAGGGGGGGCCCAAGAAGGCCCAGGGGGACACGAGGCCAATGGCCCCTGGGCTGTGCCAGCCATGGAGTGGCAGCAGGATCAGGGCAGTGCCTGTCCCCTGTGCTGGCCCTGCTGAGGGATCTCGAGGGCTGTGTCCAGTCCTGGGCCCCCATGGCCAGAGGGACCCTGAGGGGCTGGAGCGTGTCCATGGCAGGGAACAGAACTGGGGAAGGGTCTGGAGCCCCAGGAGCGGCTGAGGGAGCTGGGAAAGGGGCTCAGCCTGGAGCAAAGGGGGATCAGGGGGGACCTTGTGGCTCTGCACAACTCCCTGACAGGAGGGGACAGCCGGGGGGGTCGGGCTCTGCTCCAGGGAACAGGGACAGGAGGAGAGGGAACGGCCTCAGGCTGGGCTGGGGAGGGGCAGGGGGGACATCAGCAGGAATTTCCCCATGGAAAGGGTGGTCAGGCCTTGGCAGGGGCTGCCCAGGGAGGTTTGGAGTGCCCATCCCTGGAGGTGYCCARGGAARGSSTGGAGGTGGCACTGAGTGCTCTGGGCTGGGGATAYGGTGGAGAACAGGCACAGTTTGGACTCAGTGATCCTAGAGGGCTTTTCCAACCTCAGGGATCCTGGAATTCTCTGACTGTCATCTAGGGATGGTTTTGTTGGTGCATCTACTTCCAGTGCTCGACAGAAAAGCAGGAAAACACTGAGAAAAGTGGATGCAATCCCTGCCCCTTCCCAGCCACTCACACTTCAGGAGCTGACTGGGAGGTCGTGGCTGCCCCGAAACAGGAGGGTACTTGTCATTCCCAGTGTGTTCAACCCACATCACTGTGGAACCTCGCCAGGGCAGCCTGGGCAGTGCAGMGGGTCAGACCCCTTCTATTCGATTTTCTTTTCAGGCTCCTGAGGACTTTTTTCAAGGTTCTGCTATAGCTGGAACTCCCCCATTTCCATGCTGATGAATTTGCACATCCTCAGCAACAGGGATTTGTGTTCCTTGTCCTTCTAAAAGTCAGATTATTAATTTGCATTTCTCCAGTTCTCAGACCAGACCTCCCAGCTCATCGAGCCCAAGCTGTGCTTGCTCCCCACCTTGTCCCCAGCCCAGAGCACTCAGTGCCACCTCCAGCCCTYCCTTGGACACCTCCAGGGATGGGGAATCCAAACCTCCCTGGGCAGCCCCTTTCAGAACTGGACAACAACCCCCATGCATCCATCACATGCACTGTTGCTATTGGAACAGGATGAAAAAAGTCACAATATAAATGAAAAATCTGCTGATAAAGTTCTTTGAGCACAAGTGACTCAGCTGCAAATTATTCTGTGCGTGCAGCTGGTCATCCTCTTTCTCTCTGCCTCAGAGACCTATGGGCTTCACTGCTCTTCCCACTTCACACCAGCAGCTTTCAAAGGCTCTTCCAAAAGCCTCTCCCAAGGGCTTTTCAGAATTTTAATCCACCTTTTCCCAAAAATACCACCCTCTTAACACAAGATGGCACCGCTGACCACCTCAGGGCTAGACGCGAGCCCAGGTACACGGGACAGGTTCAGCTCTGTTTATTCAGCTCCTTTTACAGCTCCTGAAAAGCCTCCTCCTGGTGCTCCTCCTCCCTACTCCTCGCTGTGCTTTGTCACAGACACAAATCTGTCTTCTTGCTTCATCTTCCAACAGCCCCTCAGTCAAAAGAAGCTCAAATGTTCCCCAAGATTTTTTAAATTCCCTCATTAAGGCTGGCAATGCACTGACTGATGCATGTGAAGCAAAGTCATGATAGAATCAGACTTACTCAGCACAGTACCACATGTCTACTTATTTTGCAGTACAAGCAACTTTGCCTTGCTGAGARCTGAACACTGCCCCACAAAACCTCACGGGAACTGAAATTCATATCTCCGTGAAGTCTGAGTGAACTGCTAGCCTGGGTTGGACACCCAGCACCCCCACCCCGATGGAATCAGGGTGATTTCTTCCTGATCCATCATACAAAACTCCTCTGACGAGGCTGGGTTTCAGTCACCACCAATCTGGACCCCATTACTAAAGSAGAGAACAAAAATAGGTTGACTTGATATTAGCATTTCTCTTGAGTCCCTGGGAAACAGAAAGACTGGGGGAAGGGTGAATTCCTTCCTTATACAACTGAGAATTACATCCTTTCTCTGGAATGTTTAAGCTAATTTGGAGAATTTAACATATATTAATGTTCTTGCTGCAGAGTCATACACACCAGTCCACAGCTTGAGATGAATTACTTGTGAATCTTGTTCTATTTCCATCATTCTCTATTGAAACAAGGCATGTTTTATAGCACTTGATACTTTYTTTTAAAAAAAAAAAAAAAGTAAATTCTCCAAATCACTGCCCTTCTGCAGAGTCYGTGGCATTCCCTAAGCTACCTAGACAGGACTGAAATCTCTAGACCCCACTCAAAGATCCCTTCTTCTGGTTTCTCATTCCTTGAGGGTACACAGGCAGAACCTGCCCCGTGTGTATTTTCCAGGCTCACATTTTCCARTACCTCCCCTCCCCTTCTGCAAAAATCCAAACCCACAGGCCAAACTTCTTTGGTGTTCAAAATATCCCCCAACTACAACTGACCAACCAACAGGTTTTATGGGGTTTGAATCCCACCCTCAGCTACAGAGCAGCTCCTGGGGTTCCAGCTGAGGTAACTCAGACAATGTCCAGCTTTACCACTTCAGTGCTACTGAAAAAAGCATTCAGCAAATTATCATCCAGGGCTGTACCTTTCTGAAAAGGCAAAGTCCAGASTCATGAAAGCATCACAGAATCACAGAATTGGTTTGGGATGGAAGGACCTTAAGGCCTATCCAGTCCCATCCCCTGCCATGGGCAGGGACACCTTCCACTGTCCCAGGCTGCTCCAAGCCCTGTCCAGCCTGGCCTTGGACACTGCCAGGGGTGGAGAAGCCTCTTTTGTCCTCACTAACATGTGAATGCATCGAAATTATAACTCTGATAAAAACCCAGCAGTTTATAAAACTCACAAGTTATCCAGTATCAGCTGATTTATTTCATTTTCTATTCCATGCATCAGAGCTTTGCTGTTCAGGCAGTGTCTCAGCAGGGAAACCTGCAGCCCTCATTTCCAGTATTCCTCACACACTGGTACTCAGGGGTATCGAGAACCCACTGTTGTGTGAAAACATGCTCAGAGTGTAAAGGTTCGTGGTTAAAACACCAGCTAAGCATCTCTTAAGAAGTGCATTTGTCCTCAAAATCAGGTTTTATTTCTCTTTTAATGAGCATGTCTGGGATGTTTGCATCTGAACAGGAACCCAAAGGAAGTCAAAAGATTCTTCCCATTAAAAGGAATTCRGGTGTCACTCCAAACTGAAAATTTATCCCCAGTTCATCCTCCTTGATTCTATTTGGTTCAGGTTTTGTATCCTGGCATTGTCTCCTGGCTCCCAGGCAGCAGCAGCAATGACCTGCTCCTTTGCAGGGCGAGCTGTTATGTTTCCATCACAATACATAAGCTCCACTTCAAGAAGGCGAGCAGGCAACGGGCCAAGAACAGAATACCTCTGCTTTGYAGGCATTCCTGAGCCAAGATATTCGTTTTACTTCTCAAAAGCATGAGTGGTCAGAAAGCCCTGCTTGGAAATTGAAACCATCCTCCATGMACCTTGATCCTCGCAGTGAGGCTGGAAAAGCCTATGGGTTACATGACTCATGCAGTGAGGGGGCTGCAGTGCCCTATCAATAATGCTCTCAGCTTATATTTCTCATTTGCACCTCGCTGCTTTTCCTGCCTTGATCACACGGTGAGGAGCCAGGCTGGGGGTCCCAGCAAGGAGCTGTGATCCATGGGGTGAGGAGCTCACTGGAGACTCCATCTCCATCTCCACCACTCTGGGACAGCTGCTCATGATCCACCTTCCCTCYCCAGGGTCTGTGCAGCCCCTCTGGAAACTGTGGGGCAGCACTTAGGGTGTGTGGGGCAGCCCCAACACCTCCCTTTGCTCGCAGCAGCCCAGGACGCAATGGGATTTGCCTGACACTCCTCCAGCTATCCAGGGCTTGCTTTCTCAGGAGCAGCCTGAAGTATTTTTCAAGCTGTAGCATTTCTGTTTTATGGCTGTCCAAAAGCTGCAATGTTCTGCTGGTAATACTATAAAAATCCAGGGGAAAAAAAGTGAAGCTGAATTATTTCCGTGCAGATTGTGATTCTCCATGGGTTAACTCAGCTCTCAGTGTTGACTCAGTCAGGTTTGGCCCCCTCWGCCTGCACACTCTGGGTTACTGCTCCAGCTGCAGGTACTGGGGGCTGATCTCTTGGGGTGTTTTATGAGGAGGTACAAAACTGGGGGGCAGCATATCTCACTCTGCTTTTGAAACACTGGGAGCGTCTATAAGGCTCAGGGCAGCCCCACTGCAACCATTCCTGCTGCACACAGTTAACTGGGACCCCACAGTGACTGGTACTGTTTGGAAATKAGAATTTTGGTAAAATCCATAGTATTTCATATCCAYAGGCTATAAATGCCAYGCCTGCCTCCYTTGGCAAGTCAGCCCAGACACTGCRCCTARCTGGGATTTAATGGAAACTGCAGCCTGGGGTGAGCTGTCTGGAGGTAGCGGGGATCCCTTCCTAGGTGCTGCAGGCTCTGGTAGCATCTCCTCCACTCTCATTCTCTTATCACAGCCAYTTGCACATCTCTGAGACCACAGACCTCACAATCCATCTACAAMTGAGCATTTCCTTTTCTTTCTGCAGAGTTCCTTGTGTAACCCTCATGCACTGCATGTGGCATTTCCCTTTGTTCTATGTCTTGGTTTRAGACAAATTGAGAGGGGGCAGACGCTCCCAAGTTCCAGAAAGCCCCTCCCCCAACCAGGCCCAGAAAATAATTCTCTTAGAGGAAAGTAGAAAAAAAAAAAAACCCTGTTTATTTACCAAAACAAAACAAAATGCCCACAAGGCACAAGAAAAAGGGGAAAAGGAACGATTAGGTATTGAACCTGGGAAGAATAGCTGGTGGARTTTTAGAGTCCCTTCTGTCTTGGGCGTAGTTTCCTCCCCCGGTGGCCTGGGGCCAGGGTGAGAGTCRCTCCAACAGCTCCCTGCAGGGTTCCTGCTGACCATTCCCCCTGGAGATCCTCTGATGTCCTGAYGAGAAAGGAAGTCGAAGGAACCAAGAAAAAGAAGAACAGAAGCAGTCCCAGGAAAGAAACTTCCCGCAGCCACAGCACACCGCAACAGCTAGCAAGAARCAGCTAAGAGCAGGATATCTGCCCCACACACAGCAGAACTCACTGGGGAAAAAGTCCTTGAACGAGATAAAAATAACTCAAGCCAAAGCACTCTTGGCTTCCCTACCCCYGAACCCAAGTTACAGTTTCTGGGCATAAAGCAGATGATAAGGAATACACAGTCACCCCAGGACAGCCTAAAAACCAGAATAAAATCCCATGGGCATTGACCGAGTCAGCGCATCTCGTCCCAGCAGATCTTCTGAAGGAAAGCAGGCTGGAAGAGGCCAGAAATTGCACAGAATAAGACATGGCTATTTTTAGATATTCCCAGAGCTGGATAGACAATATTATTCCAGCCAAGCTAAATCCACAGGTTACACAATCCTTCTCTCTAAAAACTAAGGAAATAGGCATGTAAAAAGCTGAAGATTGAACTGAAAATTCAAACAGGACCAAAAAGTCATTTGCTATGACACCTGAACCCTAAAAAGCACCCTGCAGTAAAAAAAAAAAAAAAAAAAAAAAAAAAAAAAAGGCTGCAGATGCTTTCCTGGAAGCTTTGAACCATCTGCTCTTAAATGCAAGGCCAAACACCATCAGGGTGAATGAGTTTTTGATGACTTTATGTTTCCTTGAGACAGCTCTCAACTTTCCCTCACATTCCAGAGATTCCCCATGAATGCTAACACAATGTAAATGCTCAAAAATCAGCTCTGAGAGGAAGGCAAATTAGAAATAATTTTGGGTTAACATCCACAGGGTTACACTTTGTGTTAAATCCTAATTATTAGAGTATACAAAGTCTGAGGACAACARGCAAAGCTATTGATTAATAATATTTTCTGCCATGCATTTGTTCCTTAATACTTACAAGTTTCACATCACTGGTTTGTTGGCCCATAGAAATTTGGAAAGAATAWTTTTTTTTAAATCAGGCTTTGCATCCAGAGGACTTTTAGTTTGGGGAGGGAAAAGAAAAGGTATCTGAAGTCCTAAAGAAGCCCTGATTTTACACCAGGTAAATCCTACATTGGTTCTGCTTTTTTCAAACTTCCTGCATAGAATTTCAATGAATTAAAAAAATCCTGGCTTACCTTGGTCCCCTGAATTTCAGAAGATTCTACTGCATTTGGAAACAGGTTTCAAACAACTAAGCAGCCCAAGTACCTGTAAAAGCAYCAATTCAGCACCATGTGGAGTCTCACCTGTAGGGGAAGGGAATGGCTCCCACACAAGTACTTGCACTGGAGTACTGATGGTGCAAAAMCAGAAAACAGCTGTGAGCACATTGATCCAGGCAGGGACAAAGGGATGAAACACAGTGTCACATGGACACTGTGAGCTGGGACAACACAATAACCCCATTTAGAGAGCAGTGGGAAAATACTGTTAAAATGCGATGGTAGCTGCTGCCATGGCATTGCTTTAAGACTGACAGAGCAGGAACTTACAGCAGCTGCCTCTGAAATAGCAGAAGTTGGACACTTCTTCTCCACTGAATGAACAGCAGAGAATGGGAATCCCAGAACTCCAGGATGGATCAGGCTGGAAGGGYCMYSAGGGGCTCCTCTGGTGCCACCTCCCTGCTCCAGCAGGGCCATCCCAGAGCACAGGGCACAGCAGTGCCCACACAGCTCTGCAATAGCCCCASGCAGGGACACTGCACAGCCTCTCTGCACAATCTGGGCACGGCTGGGCACTGCCCAGGGCACMAGTTCTGCCTCCTGTGCAGGGGGAGCTCCCTGGGCTCGCTCCCTGCCCGTCCCTGGGCTGCCATCGCTGGGTGCCCCCCGCAGCAGAGCCCGGGCCCTGCTCGGAGCCCTCCCTGCACACAGGGACAGCCAGGCCTGAGGGCCCCTCTGGGCTGGGGCTCCTCTGGAGGCTGAGCAGCCCCGGCTCCCTCAGCCTTTCCTGGGCACCGAGATGCTCCGGGCCCTTCCTCATCTGCGCAGCCTCCGCCGGCCCCGCTCCAGGAGCTCCAGGTCCCTGCTGTGCTCAGGAGCCCCGAGCTGGACACAACACTGCAGAGGAGCCTCCCAGGGCTGCCACAGGGGCAGGATCCCCTCCCTGACCCGCTGGCAATGCTCTGTCTCATGGCCCCAGGATCCATTGGCCTCCTTGGCCCCAGGACACGCGGCTGGGCAGAGCTGTCCCCCAGGGCCCCCAGGTCCCTCTCTGCAGAGATGCTCCAGCAGCTCCCCCAGCCTGTGCTGGTGCCTGAGGTTCCTGCCCAAGTACAGGACCTGCATTTTCCTTTGCTGAATTTCAGAATGTTTTTTTCTGCCAATCTCTCTGACATGTTGGGATCACTCTGAAGGCCCACAYGGCCTTTGAGGGAATTGGCCACTCCTCCCAGCTCTTTAAACCAGCAGCACAGATGACCCAGTACGTGGAAGAAAATCAGGAAGAGCCAAACAAGGATAAGAGGAAACAGATTATAAATGTCAATATTCTCCCCTGATTATCACACCTCCATAAAAAGGCACACAGGCATAGAAGTCCCAGATTGAAATGTACGCACATTGCTACTTTCACTTCTTGCCAACTTTCTAATGTCCCAAGATGCCATACAGAAATCTGTGTATACAAACTGGAGTTAAACACTCTAGGAGTAGAAAAATTCCCATTAATCCATCACTATCCCTGGATACAGTCAGTTCCYGGCTGATAAAATACTGTGCCCCATTATACAGCATGTGAAGGGAAACAGAAACCCTGCAAGCATTCAGTCACCATTTGTGTGAGCGGTTTTGCATCTGATAAGGGGCTTTGGCATTGCTCTTTTTGGCTGCTCTTCTGATTAAATTTTCCTTTTTTTAAGCAAACATCCCACAGTGATACAACAGGACAGTAAGAGTGATAATACATGACGGCTTTGGCAGGAGAGAAGAAATGAATGAAAGGGGAAAAGCTGGAAAMTGAATTCTCACCAGCACTGCCATTCACTTGGTGTCAAACACTAAATATTGCTCCATTTAAACCTGATCTATATTTGCTGCTCTGAAAACCAGTGGCAAAGCTCATGGCTGGGCAGAATATGAAGGATTGAAATCACTCTGTATGGGTGAATAAGAACTTCTTTTCTGGGAGATGCTGAGRAAAGGATGGTCTCTACTTGCAGTAAGACTGGAAGCCAATGATCTCCTCCAGGATGCTTTCCTATCTCTCACTGTAGTTTTCTTTAATCTAAGTACAGAGAGCTGAGAGCACCCTGGGATAGTGGGAGGTGTSACTGCCCATGGCAGGGRTGGGATGAGATGATCTTTAAGGTCCTTCTAGGATGACCTGTGAGCACGAGTGAGCCTCTGTTCCCTGCCTTGTCCAAGCTGACACAGACAGGGCACATCCCTCCTCCCTTTGTCTGGGCAGGATGGAGCACCAGCTTTGCCATAGGCTGCAGGAGCAGGCACCAAAACAAACCCCATTAACATTTCCATGGTGCTGCAGATCTCCCTGGCTGTCCTGACTCACAGAGARATTTCCTTTCAGGCAGGTGGAATGGTCATTCCCTGCCGTGGGGAAGTGACAGAGAGGTTTGAGTTCCCTCCTCCCAGACTGAAAAACAGGACAGACACTCAGCAACAGCCATACAACAAACTTGAGATGCTCACAACAGGTGGCAGCTGCTTCCAGGGCCATGGAAMAGGCCCCACATGCTGCTGCTAATGAAATAATCTGAGGTCAAACCAATATTTGTGTAGAACCACTGTGTTTATCTCCATACGTCAAGATAGCACACACAAATATTTATCTTCCCTGAAACCATTTTAAACAGAGTATTCCTGCCGACTGGAGTGCTGCCGAAATATTTCACAGTCGCTTCTGAAGTATCCAACAGCTGCCGGGACAGTTTGCCTCTATTTCGGGCTGGAGAGAGCCCCAGAGCCGCCCCCGGCCCCTCCCGCAGCTGGAGCCCGGCCCGTCTGTCTCCAGCGGGGCTCTCAGCACATCTTGTGCTGTTATCGCCAAGGGTGCCAAGTGCACAGAGCAGCTCGGAATTCCAGCTCCTCGCTGCAGCTTCCAGAGGTTCCCGCTGGAATGTCCCTCGGACTCCCGGGCTTTGATGATGTTTCAATGGTGCARTGAAAGGCAGGTTCTCCCCACAACAAAGGGCAGAGCGCCGTGCTGGAATACACTGAATTCTCTGGCCYCACAGAACATGTGTCATTTGGACAGGTTTTTCCACAGATTCCGATCTTTCTGGGGTGGGTTGCTGTTGCAGACTGGGAATGGCTCTGATCCCTGGGATCACCACGTGAACAGAGCTGAACATCACAGACTCGTTTACAGAATCCCAGACTGTTACAGAACTGAGGGTAAACTTCAGAAGTGAAAAGCAGCAGACTCTGAGTAGGTACTAGGGCTGTTCACCACAATTACTCATCCACACCACAGAACACATCATATTTTCCAAAACCACTTAACTTCTCAAGTGGGTGTTAGGTACTTGTAAGGAAGCTCCCACAAACACCTCTTCAGCACCAGTAGTTCTCTGTGGTAACCCTTCAGCCTCAAAAACGTTCAGTAATTCTTGTCACTGAGAAGTCTCCACATCATCAGAGWGTTTTTGCTGTGCTGGAACTGGTTGTTCTGTTTCACTGTATATAAACAGTGATGTACAGCTGTATGTGTATGTACAAATGGTGTGAACATCTGAGAACCTGGCAGAGGGAACCTGGAAATTCAAATCAAAACCTGAAATGAGTTTGTAGCACTTCTACCTGTTATCTGCTGCCATCTCCTTTTCAAAGCAAGGTGAATATAACATTAAAACACAAACTTCCCTCCACAACACCCTTCTCTTCTCCCCACATTCAGGATGCTCAGAATTTAAGGTTAGGATTGGAAAGGCTATTAAAGGGTGGGAAAAAGTGAAAAATTTACTGAAGTGGCATCTGGAGTATTTCTGCTGTCAGAGACCAACATCCAACTGTCCTTAAAAGAAAAAGATCCAGACACTCCCTGCTTGTGAGCAGAGACCTCAGCAAGGACCAGGCTCCTGCATCTGCCCCAGAGGACAGGGGACCGTCATGAGTGCAGGTAAGTGGAAAACAGATACCTCCACAGAGATCCAAAAGATCCAAATGATATAATCCACATATCATCCAAAACAATTCTGAAGTGAGTAGGCTCCTGGGGACAGCTAAAGTAGGGGGTGCCCAGCGGTGCATAGATCATACAGGGCTTTACTGTGACATTGGGCTTTACTCAGCCCAGTGGCACAGTGAGTGTCCCTGTAGATGGTTCTGTTTATCCTACTCACTGAGGTAAATCAGCCATTATTTATCTGGGGTTTATTTTTTTAATTACCCAGTCCTTTTAAAAGCCAGTTTCAACCCATCATCCTTGCTTGTGAGAGACCAGCAACTGTCTGTGGGGAATTCACTTTACAATACATGTAAGAGATGAGGCCTTTGTTTTCAAGACCCTCCAATAAAATTCAGATTTTTTCAGCTAAACCAGTTGCTTTGTTGCTGGTCCACCCTAGGACACCATCTCTTCATAAAATTATGTTGGCAGATGCCCCAAACTGAGCAGAGTCTCTGGGTGTGAACACTCCATGACCAGCAGTTCCTGCTGGAGAATTCCCAAGAGGTGCAGGAAGGCAGAACAGCCCTAGGACATGGCCCTGGGCACAGGAGCTCCTGCAGCTAGAAGCTGAGCCAGCTCAGCCAGCACCAAGTCCTTGTGGTCCTTGGGGAGATCCCAGAGGAACAGCTAGAGGGTCCCTTCTGAGCTGGGTCAGGCCAGGGATGTCTCGTTACACTCAGGGATGGTTCAGCATGAAGGCAGGAGAAGTGGGGGACACTGAGCTGCAGAGACACAGAATTACAGCCAGAATCCTCAGRGGCTGTGAGAGGAGGAATGGAACTGTTCACCAATGTCAGATYATAGAAATGTCAATATTACAGAAATGTCAAATCATAGAAATCTCTGTGTACATATGATTGTGCAATCTGCTGTGCACAGGCTCATGTATTAAACACTAGCTTGCACATTCCAAACAAAGAGGTTTGGRGTTTTTTTCCTTCTTTCYGGGCTGTCARAAAGGATTTGGATGAGGTCAGTCTCTGAATACAGAACATTAAGTCTCAGCTGAAGGAAGGACACAAAAGCGACGTCTCTACTGTACAGTGTGTTGCACATTGTGCGTATCAGYTTGATTTTTTTATTACCAACAATTACCAGCTCCAGGCAGGCTGACCTGCTGAACGAGTTGTCTGACAGAGTCATTAGTCACAGCTCAGTAGACACCAGGAGAGAGGGGGATTTGGATCCTGTAAAGCAACAGGCACTTATCAAACAGTTGAAAAACCATAGACTAAGCACAAGCAGCACCGTGGCTGCCAAGGGGGGAAGAAACCTCCTGAAATCTGGAATGTGTTTCTACTTACTGTCCATCCTAGTAAAATAAAATGATCTCTCATTTGAGCATATGGTTCTGCTTAGACAAGAAACTGTATATATTGGTCTAAATCCAGAATAGCCCTTCTGACATATTACTCAGTATTAGAAAATCACTACAACCTGCGCGCTCTGTAGCTATTCCTAATGCTAAGTGCAACAAACCTTCAATGAGCTTCCTCCTCCCTCTCTCCTCCTCAACTTTCTGTCCTGGACCCACTTCATTCTTCTTTTCTGTATCTTTCTGCTTTCTTTTCTCATCCTGACTCACATCTCTTCAAGAGGAGATTGTGGCTTTTCCACATGAAAAGACTTCCAGCAGCATCCCCGAGTTCCCAGTTTGTGTGGCAACCTAGTAATTGCATAGAGACTGAGCCTTCAAATGGCAAATACCTCATGGATAATCTGCATCTGCGTTTTGAAGGCTTTTATGCATTTTAACAAATAGCTCAGCTTTTATTTGAGCACAGTCAGAGGGACAGAGCAAACTCCAAAGCTTTGGGGATGCTCAGGTGACAGAGGAGATGGAGTCTCCCATTTCCAAAGCAGATGTCTCTGAGAATGAAGAAGGCTTTGCAGACCATGGACACTCAATGGGAGCTCTCGGAAGAGAAGCTGGTTGTCATTTCTCTGCCTGTATTTCCCAGCTGAGAAAGTATTTTAGGCATGATCCAATATTTCCAGAGGAGCATGCTGATTGTCAGAAAATGGTATTGCAAAAGAAATATTGAACTGAAACATTTCAGCAAGATCAAAACATTTGAATGGGGAAAGCTCTTGTTTGTAAGAATGGATATGGATAGGAAAGGAGCCTTTGCCAGAAAACCATGCAGCCAGCTGGGCCTAAGCTGGATCCAGATCTGTCAGAGATGGATTCATTCCTGCTGGGCTCCTCTGCAGCTCCCAGAGCTGAGCAGCCATGGCAGGGGGGCAGTTCCAAGGTAGCTGGGCTAGGATGGAACAGGAGCTCAGTGCTCTGGGTCCCTGAGCTGTATGTACAGCACGACCTTCCTGGGAGAGACCTGCAAATGCTGGCACCAGCCAGAGCCAAGGGCTGCCCCTCCAGCAGCACAGAGGGAAAATCTGACCCACAGCAGGGACAGGCACTCAGGGACAGAAAATACCAGGGGCAAGGAGCTGCACCAGCATGGCCCATAACCCCATTGCTTCTCAGAGCTGGGACTGAAAAGGAGAGCTTATCTATGAAAAAGCAGCTTCTTAGCTGAGTGACTGAACATTAGCACACATAAGCAACAGGAAAATACAACTGCCTAAATAAAAATGCAAAAAAAAAAAAATAAAAATTAAACAAAACAAAGCATTGGACTGGCAAAATCCTTCCCACTTCTCCTAAGGAAATGAATCCTTTGGGATCATGTTAATCTCTGTGGACTAAGAAGTTATTTCCTGAATTCATTCCAGCTCAGTTCCTGTTTAATTTGCCACCCACCAATTCAAGCCATGGTGGCTGAGGGAATGGGCAAAATCATCCAAACCAGAAGGGCAAAAGCTCCAACCATTTCAGGACATMGGAGAGATAAAGGGTGACCCCTCCTGCCAGGGCCATTGTGCCATGAGGCTGGAGTGCTTTCTGCACTCCAGGACCCCTGATTTGTGCCAACAGAAGGATTCTTTCTGCATGTAAAAGATTCCCACAGTCCTCAGTTAAGATAAGGATTTGTACCAGGGATGAAGGAGCCTCAATGACTTGTGTAATACTGCTAGAGCAAGCTTCAGCTGCTGACAAGACTTACACAGGGGCTGAGTTTAGAGTGAATGGATTCATAACTTCTCAAATAGGGAAAAAAAGGTATTTTGTAGAGTAGACACCTTCATGGAAGTAGGGCTGAAATCCAAACCTCACAGGGACCACTGCCCATCAGCTGCAGCAAGACACCAGGATGGGATCATGCAGCTGCATCTCAGCCTGGCCCGGGAGCTGATGCCAGCAGCTGAGGGGGAGCTGGGGGGAGCTGCTGGAGCATCTCTGCAGAGAGGGACCTGGGGGCCCTGGGGCACAGCTCTGCCCAGCCGCGTGTCCTGGGGCCAAGGAGGCCAATGGATCCTGGGGCCATGAGGCAGAGCATTGCCAGCGGGTCAGGGAGGGGATCCTGCCCCTGTGGGCAGCCCTGGGAGGCTCCTCTGCAGTGCTGTGTCCAGCTCGGGGCTCCTGAGCACAGCAGGGACCTGGAGCTCCTGGAGCGGGGCCGGCGGAGGCTGCGCAGATGAGGAAGGGCCCGGAGCATCTCGGTGCCCAGGAAAGGCTGAGGGAGCCGGGGCTGCTCAGCCTCCAGAGGAGCCCCAGCCCAGAGGGGCCCTCAGGCCTGGCTGTCCCTGTGTGCAGGGAGGGCTCGAGCAGGGCCCGGGCTCTGCTGCGGGGGGCACCCAGCGATGGCAGCCCAGGGACGGGCAGGGAGCGAGCCCAGGGAGCTCCCCCTGCACAGGAGGCAGAACTTGTGCCCTGGGCAGTGCCCAGCCGTGCCCAGATTGTGCAGAGAGGCTGTGCAGTGTCCCTGCCTGGGGCTATTGCAGAGMTGTGTGGGCACTGCTGTGCCCTGTGCTCTGGGATGGCCCTGCTGGAGCAGGGAGGTGGCACCAGAGGAGCCCTGGGGGCCCTTCCAGCCTCACCCACTCTGGGWKTCTGGGATCCAGAGATCAAAGCCTTTCTTCCTCTGGGCTGAGATCTCTGAGGAACTGGGGAGGGATCATGGSCAGACTAAGGCTGATAGAACAGATTTCAGACATAAATCCAGGGACATGAGCCAGTATTATCATACATTGCAGACAATCCAAGCCCTGTGCAGAATCAGGCTACATGTTGAGGAGAGGCAAGAAGGGTTTCCTTAAAAGCCATGCAGCACCAGCTGCAGCAAGGAGCCATTTAACACTGTTATAAACACATATTATAGTGTTGGCTTTCGCAGATATTAAGATGAGTGCTATGTGTACAATGTTGCCWTTTTTGCATAAGTAGCTTAGTTATGCAGACACAGTGGTAAAATCATCACTGATGGGTTTGTTTTTCTTTTGTAACTCAGATATAGTTATAGAATACTTGTTGTTAAACTGAGGTGTTACGGCTTGTGACTTAAACATTTCCATAAAGGATATTTTTCATATTATAGCAGAACTATACAAAAGCTGCAAAGAAAGTCACCAAAAAAGCCCTGAATGAGGCCCTGGTGGCAGTGGCACTTAAAGATAAGAAGCAGCTCAGAGCTGGGGAAAAGGATGCATACATTCACAAAGATGYTTRGCACCTTTGGGGTGGGGAGGCCATYGCCCCAGGGCTATCAGCTGCCAGGCCAGCACAGATCCTGACAGMGAGAGGGTGGGGGTGGAAGGAATAGAGCCTTTGGCGTGTGTASTGAAACGTCTCTGATCAGAGCTCRTGGAATGTCCRTCCTCTGCTGTGCAAAGGAGCCCAATTGGTGGGACCCCCAACCTTCGGATGGGATTATCTTCATGGACAGCCCAGGGGCCCCTGCTATGGACACTTCCCTATCAACAACTGTCATCTACTGAAACCACAGAACAGGGGGCTACACCGGAGGAGGTGTCATGCTAAACAGYTCCTGGAAAAGTTTRAATATGCATAAATGCCTATGAGTAGGGGTTAAGCTGATGCARTACAAAATGTATTTAAAGATGTCTCCTGTCAATASCAGGTGCGCCTTTGGCAAATCGCCAAGCACCCAGTGCCCTGTTAGGCACTGTATCCTTTTGCTTTCTGTCCCCTATTGTCATTTATTAAACTTTTAAATTTTSACAGCAGAGTGAATTTTGTTTTTCACAATCACCAGATCCTGTGACAGTCTGAGTTGGACTCCAGAGCCAACRAGGTACAGAGGAGCTCCTTCCCCCTGTGAGAGACAGCTTCTTTTAGTATCCATACTAAAGGAAGCTGTTCAGAGCAATTCTTGTCAGTCTTGTCAGGACTAACCTGACAAGTCAGGCTCTTCCACCATCCACTACAACAGATTTCTAAAAAGGAGCTTTTCCCACCAGCTCTCTCACCCACGTTTACCAAAACACCCACTCTATATACAATTAAATACATGTAGAGATGTGTAACCTTTGGAAGGGTTTTTAAGTCATAATGATGAAATCTCATTTCACAACATAAAMTCCCACCTAAACCTCCTTCCCACAAGGTTCTGTAAGAGAGGAATGATAAGGCATTAAAAGTGAAAATCACTTTTTCCACAGCTCACAGTTTTGTGTCTGATTTGCAGTGCCGAAGCAACAGTTCTGCAGTACAGGTACACTGCACTGAGCAAAATGAGATTACATGRAAATCTGCAAATTGGATTGGTTTTCTTTTAATTTTTAATTACTGGGGGGAGGTTAACTAACCATCCCTCTAAGAAGTAAAAAGTTTCAGTTGGATAAATCCAGCTTCAGGAGGGCCTCACTGGGGCTCCTGGGCAGCCCAGAGACAGAGCTTTGGGAGCTTCAGTCYCCTTTAGAAAGCAAATCAGCCCATTGAGGCTGAGGCACGGAGGCCTTGCAGAGTTCACACAGTCTCAACACCAGTCCCAAGGTAAGAATTGCATTTGCAAGTTAAAATCTTGTTTCTGAGGAAACRGGAGCCAATGGCAATGGAGGAAAAGCCCGAGCCAGTAGATCCTGTTCTTCCGAGATAATGTCACTGCACCTGCTAGGAAAAGATGCTCTTAAATCACACATGAACTTCTTCAGATCTTGACTGCCTTGTGAAGATCCTAAAAATAAAATTCTTCCTTCTAATTAGCCAAAAGAAAGAATTATTGGGGAAAAAACCCTCAACAGAGCAGGGTTTCATTTAGAAGCTCCTCTATGCACAGTCCCTCATCCAAATAGGTCCTGACTGTCTTGGACCAACCAACGCTGCTGTAACAGAGCAGGAGAGGAGAGAGAGCTCAGGAGAGCAGCACATAGCGTGAGCTGGGCAGGCAGAGTGCTCTCATCACAGCAGGAATCATGGAATGTCCTGAGCTGGAAGGAATCCACAGGATCATTGATTCCACTCCTGTCCCTGCCCAGACTCCCCACCAATAACCCCACCCCATGCATCCCTGGCAGCGCTGTCCAAACTCTCCTGGAGCTCTGGCAGCCTCGGGGCCGGGACCATTCCCTGGGGAGCCTGGGCAGTGCCAGCACCCTCTGGGCACAGAAGAACCTTTCCCTGCTCTCCAGCCTGAGCCTGGCCTGGCCCAGCTCCAGCTGTTCCCTGGCTGCTGTCCCTGTCCCAGGGAGCAGAGTTGGGAGCTGTCCCTGCGCTGCCCCTCGGGAGGAGCTGCAGCCCCCGGGGAGCTCTGCCCTCGGGCTCCTCTGCTGCAGCTGAACCAGCCCAGGGCCCTCAGCCGCTCCTCGGGTGGCCCCTCCAGACCCTTCCCCAGCCCTGGCTCCCTCCTTTGGACACTCTGGAACAGCTTTGGATCTAAAAAAACCACCCATCACCTCCCTTTCAAATCCAATGGGATAAGAAGACATTTCCATKAATCAATGACAACATTTCCTGTGGGCTTTGTTGAAATAATTGCTCTGGTTTGTTTTGRTGAGCTGGTGGTAATTTAGGCAAACTATACAGTAAATGAACAACCTTCATCAGATGTGGATTTTTGTGCCAAGTTAAGGCTGAGTTAAGCCCGTCCCTCACAGCAGAAGCAGAGCACAGAGGCCACATGAGGTTTGTTGGCCAGAGATCTTTCAGAGCAGCACGGGTGGCTCCGTGCCAGGGTTGAAACCCTGGCGTGGCTCGGAACCCAGCACAGCCCAAGAGGGTTTATCCACAACCCTTGTGCAGAAAGCAAACACAGCCCCGGGCCCCTGGCACTCCAGACCTGTCCCCAACACCTGCTTGGGTTGCTCGGGGCCGTGCCCTGGCTGGGGGCCAGGCGTGAGCTCAGCCCCTGCAGCTGGACCCTGACACATCACAAATCCCGGCCACGGCACGGGGCACGCACTGGCCCTGCCAGCTGCTCTCATTCCTGCTCCTCCATCTATCATCCAGGGGGAGGAAAAGTGTGGAACAAGCCAGCTGAGGGAATAAGGAATGGCACAGCYTGGGAGAAAGTGTGAAGGTGTCAGCAGAGGCACAGTGCAGGGGGGAGGTCACCCAGCAAAGTGGCATCCTGGGAGCAGCTGGGCAGGAAAAAGCACCCAGGGCACCTCGTGAACAGGGAGGGAGTTGAGATGGCAAAGCTGAGAAGGAGGAGGTCAAAGGGAAGGAGCAGGGGTGAAGGGGGAAGGGAAAGCACAGTCCTGGCTCCCACATGCGATCCCGAGCCGAGCATCCTCCTCCCCACACCCCCTGCCACAGGAGGGGCATTCAGGCCAGGGCAGGGCCAAGGCACTCAGGCTCAGCCAGCCCTCAGAATTTTCCTGGGGGTTCCCCTGGTTTCTAGAGCAGCAGCAAATCCAACCTTCCTGGGGCTGCAGACAGAGCTTTGACAGGGACACCAGAAGGTCAAAAGGTGTGAGAGAAACCCATGGAGACTTCCCTCATTTCAGGATAAAAGCCAACCCAAGCTGACCAWCCCCAGCAGACTCATGGAGGAGGTGAACACTCCTGCACCAGGCAGCCTGAAAGCTGTCACCATTGTCCCACTGTCCCATCCATTTTTAATTGTGTTAAATAGATGTTCTATATATTTTTTTTTAACTTTGTTGTTTAAAATATATCTATCTTTTTCTTATAACTTTCAATTATCTATAAATTATTTTTCTTATATTTAATTATAACTATTTTCCCAACATTATTTTATTCACTAAAATGAACAAAACACAAAAACCAAGCTTTACCCATTCTATACATAATATACAATTAAAAACTAATTATTAGTTATTTAAAATCTTATAAAATACAAAACTTCTTTACAATAAGCAACTTTACATACAAAAAAAACCCCAAAACTAAATGCATATATCAATCACCAACACATCGGGTGTGGCAAAGAATGACAGGTAACTGGCTGAAACAAGTGCACGGTAAAACCAAGCTGAGTTGCTGTGGGTTGCTCCAGTTTTACAAAGCTGGTGTTATTAAAGGGCTATAATAGAACAGGAGATAGAAAAGAACCCAAAACAATCTCGTTTAAGGCAAAGTCTGATGATTTTAAGTRGAGAATGCTGTTGTGTGCTCGCTTCCACAGCAAGTGATGGGCCATGAGGGATTTGGGAAGTCATTCACTCTTATTTTAACCAGTGAAAACAGAGCAGAGAAAATTGCACAGAGAAGGTTCACTTCTTATAGAGAGATACCACAGAGAGGTATCTCTTTACAGAGAAATATCACAGCACCCCACTCTCCTCAACACCCCCCCCCACCACCACCACCAAAACAGAAGAAAAACAACCCCAAAAAACCCCAAACCTTGGTCCATGCCCTCAAAGGCACCCCTTCCCTAGCATGGCTGTGCTCAGGCCATAGACAGACCCCTCAGTTCCAGCTGTAAATCAACCAGCCTGGAAATTCTGTAATAYTGATCTGTATGAATAGCARGAAGACAGCAGAGAAAAGGGAATTRTGTGACAGGCGAACAACAATCCCAAGAAAAAGCCTGGTCTGTGACATCCTCACCCATGTCTGGCTCCACGTGAGACCCAAACACCTCCACACCCCCACAAAACCTGGAGCACCCCTGCCCTTCAACAGAGCCTCTAAGATGTCTTTGCTCCTGCAACCCAAATTTATTTTGTCTTTCTGCTTCACAGGCAAACCCTACCATGAAGATGAAGACAGCGTGCAAAACTATGGGTGGAGTAAATATGGAGCCAAATGAGCACAAATCCTTTCAATATGAGACAAAGAACATATGTGAGACCATACTGCCTGCTTTGGAAGCACAGGGAATTCATTTGTATGCCAAAATGTTAGAAAGTGGATTTTTACCRTACTTTAGAACTTCCTGTTACATAACAAGGGGCTGGAGCCGTGTGGGAAGCTCTGGGGTGCCACCACAACCTGCAGGCACCTCACTCTTTGTCCCTTTTGGCTTTATAGAAAAGAAGAGAAAGAAAGACAAATCACACAGAATAACGGGCTATCCCTTCTCATTTGGCTTAAAAGCAGAAAGAACCTGAATTACTGMAAATCATTGGGCCTGAATTGCAAATCAGGGTCTGCTGTAGCAACCCAATCTCCAGCAACCAGAGTGAATGAACAGCAGGGGAGTGGTTGATTCAAAGACCCAAAAGTAAAACTCCGATGGATTAAAAGCATCAAGACATATCCAATGCAGTTCCAGTCTGGTTCAGACACCATGGAAAGCCTTTGCCAGTCAACATCTCATCAGCCACCAGAATACAATCCAATCT